>NC_060891.1:25769378-25974378 GCF_014805685.1 Silurus meridionalis | reverse complement strand
TTTTTTTAATAGATTATAAGGTCTTCTTTTTTTTTGGTACTTTTAGCAGCCATGTTGATTCGATGTCCCAAGTTTTCAATAGAAAATATATATCTATATTCATGGCCATATATATATATATATATATATATATCAAAACCATCCCATCAAGATGGGACAGATGGCAGACAGTTATGCACTAAGCAGAAACACCTGCTTTTAAAACTGTACCCACAAAACACAGTGCTTTTTTTTACCAGAAAAAAAAATTATGTTTGGGATTTAATAATAATACAAATTAAAAACAATTTCCTTCCAGAATATTTCCTGAGGTATTTACTTCAGCTTCAGCATCTCCCTTCACTAAGAGCGGATAAATAGCAAGGCTTTGTGCATGGGGATGGGGTTCAAGACGCCCTGAAAGCTTTTCTTCTCGGGGAGGCTCTAATTATGCGCACCGATTGTCGACGGCTCGATTGTGTGCGTCCAGCTGCATGTGTGGAAGGTCGAGCGAGAGAAGGAGAATATGACGAGTGAGTGTGTTTGTATGTGTGTGTGTGTGTGTGTGTGTGTGTGTGTGTGTGTGTGAGTGCAAATGATGATTCTAATAAAAATGCTTGATGAAATTTGGATATGTTTTCAAAAAAAGTTCCCTGTAAATGACCAATAAAGTATAATTCTACTCAGAATCCCCTGATGAATTCCAATAACTAGCTAACATCTGAGATTAGTTGTAATCTAGAGATTAAAATTAATTTATGAGTAACCAAAATTAGCTCTTTTTCTAATCTTTCAAATGTCAGCTATCTTGAAAAAGAACTTTCACAACGCAAATTAGCTCATGAACATTTGAAAGATTTGTACTAATTAAAGGTGAACAAACAGCCGAGTGGTAGCGCAAATGGTTAGATGTTCAACTTCTGATTTGAAGGCCATGAGTTCAAATCCCAGTAACCCACCAAGCTACCAAAGGCTCCTGAGCGAGGCCCTTGACCCTCAACTGCGTTTGTATAATCGCTCAGTATGAGGGTGTCTGCCGAATTGTAAATGAATCCCGAATCTCTCGAAGCTAGCATGCCAATAACCATCCAAAATAGCTGAATCTTTCAAATGTTAGCTAGCATAAAACTAACGCTGGCCAGTTAAGTAGGAAAAAATAGCTTAGTGCCAATCGCAAGCTAACATTTGACAGATTTGTAAACATTTATGCTAAGAGCAGATAGCTTTCTTTCTCATCGGCATAAGCACTCAATAATGAAGCACATTGTTAGCTCTAATTAAAACAGCATCTTTCAAATATTAGCTAGCATAAAACAATTGCTGACCATGCAAAGGATCAAGCTTAATTTATAATCTTTCAAATGATTGAACAATCAATTCAATCTCAAGTCAATTCAAAGGGAGAGAGAGAAAAGGAGAGCAGAAATAGAGTAAATGAGACAGATGTGGAAATATTGCACTCGCTGTGAGGATGAAAGGAGAAAAAGCTTCTCTAACTTTAGAAACTTTTTCACACTGAGGTGCTACTTAGGTACCAAGCTACAGGCACCATTTATACTGAGGCACTACAAAGGAACCAGTCAATGTGTACCTTTTTATACTTTGGCACTACTAAGGTAGCAAGCTACAGGTACCTTTTTTATAATGAAGCACTACTAAGGAACCAAACTACAGGTACATTTTTTAAATAATGAGTCACTATTAAGGAACCAAGCTACAGGTACTTTTTTTTTTTTTTTTACAATGAAGCACAACTAAGTAGCAGGTACCCTTTTTTAAACTAAGGCACAAACTTAGGTGCCAAGCTACAGGTACCTATTTTTACTACGCTACTAAGCCTACACGTGTCAATGAAAAAGCCCAGACTGCAGAGTGAATCAATGTTTTGTCCCAGAGATATGTGATATGCGTTACAGGGTGTGACCTACATAATTAGGAGTAATTATGGTTGTGTACATGCTATTATTGCACACTGCATCAAGAAAGGACAGGGGTGAATGTTTCTATTTGTTTAGCACACATTTCATCGTTTCACGCAAATAGTAAAGGAGAAAGAGTCGCATACTTGTTTGGGTTTCTGATTGGTAAGTTAGTGTTTAGTGATTCACAAAGGAACCATGGACGGTAGGAACAATTTAGCCAAAGACACCTGAGAACACTTTTCTTCGTAATCTCATAGCTAGCATGGAAATAATGTTGAGCAAGCAAACTAGTTGAATGCCAACTCAACTCACATTTAAGAGATTAATAATAATCCAAGACTAACTAAATTTAGCTCTGTTCTTTATCTTTCGAAAGGTCAGCTAGCATGAAAAGAATGTTTACAATGTAGACTAGCCGAATGCATAGAGATAGCTAAAATTTCATTATTCGAGGTAAACGAACAACAGTTCTATTCCTAATCTGAACAGTTGTGAATTCAAATCGCAGCACCAACAATTATTTGCTAAGACAAACCAATTATATCTCTTTTTTTTATCTTTCGTTTGCTAGCACAGACATAATGCTTAGCATGCAAGAACTGAGAGTAAGGAAGGCAAAAAAAGTTAACATTTGAGAGATTCATCATTATTGAAAAGCAAACAAACAATACTGGTAGCTCTCTGGTTACAGTGTTGGACTTCTGTTTGGAAGGTCATATGTTCAAATCTCACTGTAGGGCCCTTCAGCAACTGTTTAGTTGGGTAAATGAGATTATTGTAAATTGCACTGGATAAAGGTGTCTGCCAAGTGCTATAAATGTTACTGTATTCCTAATTTCTCGTAGCTAGCATCTTAGTAACTCTGACCATCCAAAGTAGCTGAATGCCGAAAACTAGCAAACATTGGAGAGATTATTATAGAGACAAACCAATGATTTACCTGTTCTGAATCTTTCAAAAGTTAGCTAACACAAACATAACGCTGACCATGCAAATAACTGAATGATAATAGCTAGCTAGCATTTAAAAGATTATTTGTTCAGGCAAATTCCTCTCTTCCTAATATTTTGTATGTTAGCTAGCATCATGAGTATTGTATAGACTTACACAATTATAGAACAATAATCATGGTTGTGTACTTTCTAAATTCCCAAAAATACACCAAGAAAAGATAAGGATGGATCAGTTTATATGTTTAGCGCTCGTTCCTTCCCATTTTATATATAGAATGTACAAATTTTACCTCAGGATATATTTTGGACAGGCTTCCTGTGGAAAACCTACAAGATTGTAGACTATTATTCTGACATACTGTCATGTGTAGTATGTTTGAATGTGATTTTATGGAGCATAGTTATAGTCGGAGATCTTGCAAATGGGCCCCATAACCTGAAATAATGTTTTATTTTTGGTGTAGCACTTTTTTTAACAATAGGCATTGCCACAGAGCAGCTTTAAATGTATGGATGTAGATTAACTAGATTGTAAAAAGTAAGACTGAGTGAACAGTGGGGAGGAAAAGCCTCTTAGATAACAGGAAGAGGAAACCTTGAAGAGAACCAGACTCAAAAGAAAACCCATGTTCTTCTGAGTGACACCGGATATTGTGATTCTGAATGATTACTCTCTTACAGCTGTGTACTGCGATGTCAAACAGTACTAAGTGGTTTGAAAGCATGTTCAGTATGAGCTTACTGTGAGACTTGGGAAGTCTTCATGATGACATACTTCCTCAAACAGTTTATTCCCAGCTCTCACCCTTGCTTTCTTCAAGGAAAGGGAATTTCCTCAAGCAGTCCATGCTCTATAAAGTGCCCTGTGAATTGCATGCATATATTTTATTAATGCGCAAGCCAGATAAAATGTGCTAAAATAACAATTCAAAAACTCACAATACAAAAAGTATTGGCACACGTCTTTTCCACCCATATATGCTTTTTCTCCAAACTACTACCACAATTGTATAATAACATTTTTAATCATTTGAAACTTGTTCCAGCATGACACTGCCCCTGTGCACAAAGCCAGCTCTGTGAAGATATGCTTTACATGGGTTAGAGTCGATCCTGAGTACACTTCTACAGTGCTCTGACCTCAACCCTATTGAACTCCAGGCCTCCTCACCTCACCTACATTAGTACCTGACTTTCCTAAAACCTTTGTGGCTGAATGAATCACCACTTATTAGAACAGGAAATTGGGGACTAAATGCCCTCAGTGTCTGAATTCTGAATCTGCATTTGAGATTTCTCTCAATATCCTAAATGACATTATAACAAGATGTTTATTATTATTATTATTATTTTGATTAAGTATTGTTGAACCTTAATTTGTAAAGGGGTCCCTTCAATTAACTTGTGCACATCATAAAAGTAATTTCCCGTTCCTTTAATCAAATTGCGAACGCTTTGGTACATTCATTTAATTTATTGTGTACAATTTTCTGCCGTTTCCTACATTCAGTCGTTCATGTCATGTTGAGCAAAATATATTATACTAGTTTGACCTGAAGAGTCTTACAGTCATTAAATACAAATTGGTTAAACCAATCATCATCTGTCATCTAGAATTTCTATTAAACTTTTTTTTTTTGTAAATGCATCTTGAATTGATGAATTGTGTAAATGAATCTTGAATTTCACTAATCAATACATACAGAGTACGACATGCAGTGAAATGCTTTTTACGACGGTCCGGCATGAGGGAATAGAATGGGGAGAAAAATAAACCAAGAATAAAGAAGGCAGAGTATAAACTATATAAAATATAAAAGATATAAAGATATACAGTATATGAGAGAACAAAAATTATTTAAAAAATTTAATTTAATTCAATTTAATTTAATTTAAATAAATAAATAAATAAATAAATAAAAAATATGGGTGGGTGTATGGCATCAGATCAATCCGTGATCAACTAGCTCTCAAAAACAGGTCAAAAGTGAATCTTGTGAACCTTCAATTGGCGACAAACAGAACTACAATTTCTGGAAATAGATGAACAACCAAGAAACGAACAGGAACTAGTACAATAAAAGTGTGACTTCTGTCTGGTCTCTTGCAATCAATATAAATTCAATTTGCAATCAGATAAATAAATCTGTGCTGCTGAAATTCATAGATGCCAAACAGAAGAAATTCATCCTTACAATCATTTTACCCCAACCAGTAATTTACATCAGGAAAAACTGAAACTGTGCTCCATCACACTGACAACATGACTAAACATTTTGACGATCATTAAGTCATCAATTCAAGACACATTTACATAAAGGAACGTTTTATAACATAACGTTTTGTAAAAGAAATTGAAGCTCACAGATGATGACAACTGGTTTCACAATAATGCATTCAATGGCTTGTGCAATAGATTGAGGCCGAGATGTGTTAGGGGTTAAAACTATTCAGGTGAAAACCGGTGCAATATATTTTGATCAATAATAATTGATAATATTAATCACTTGATAATGTAGGAAACAGCATACGGTTGTACACAATCGATTAAATGAACGTACCAAAGCGTTCGCAATTTGTTCAAAGCAACAAGAAAGTGCTTTTATGATGTGGATGTTGAAGTAATTTGAAGAATTTCTTTTCTGATCTGAGAAACGCTCCAAAGTTTAATCATTTTTTTTATCTTTACATATATGCATTAAATGCTGTACAAATATTTACATATTCATCTGCACATCTGTCAGTTTGCACAATTGCTACTACTTTTGCACTTCTGCTTAAAATGCATTTGGTTGCTGTCTATCTGTAATGACAATAACGTTCTATCGAGCTATCTCCTAGCTATTAACAATGCAGTGTATGTGTGCACAGTGTCCTTGTCATGGATCTATTCATGGTGGAATTCTTCTTGACGTTCCTTCAGAGTTCCTGGGACAGGGTCTGGAGCCATGGCATCCCAGAACATCTGGGTGATAAATAGCTGGATTAACTCAATGTGTCTAATATTATGATAGTTCACTAATGTATTTCCATTTCAGGTTCCTACAGCTTATAAATGACGAATGAATTAAAAAAGTGAATTTTCGAATTTCCCTTTCAGGTGTATAAAGATATTGATCATTTGACTAAAGGTGCCATCTTGATGCTACATTTGATCCACTGCATTCTAAGAAGCTCTGGGTTCAGATACAGTACAGTGGAAGAGCCTTATGAAGGGCTTTTCAGGAGTCCCTCCGAGAAGCTCCACAGCTCGCCCCGTGTAGGCGGGACCATCGGTCTGTAACGACGGGAGTGGCGTCCCGGTCGACCAACCAGCGCTGGAGAGGGTGAATGGGTGACGTCACGAGGCTGGCGCCGGGCTGTCTGGGAGTCGCGCGCTAGATCAACACAGCTGGAGCGGGCTAGGACACACAGCTGGGCCGCCAGCGCATTCCTGCACAAAAACAGGATTGTGAGAAAAGGAAAAATGGGAACAGAGGTGGGGCGGGAGGGGCACTTATGCGCGCATACACACACACACACACACACACACACACACACACACACACACTTTGGAGTATACTATAAATGCATGAGTTTAAAAAGAGAAAGAGAGTATTTTGGTAATGGCTTGGATTTCTCCCTCTCTCTTTTTCTCCCTCTTTTTCTATTGTATTTCCCTTAACTTTCTCTCTCTCTCTCTCTCTCTCTCTCTCTCTCTCTCTCTCTCTCTCTCTCTCTCTTTCTCTGAATTCCATTAAACACATCGCTCAGATATTTCACACGACAATGCAGATCCACTCCAACCAAATGGTCTGATAACATCCATCCATATACCCAATTATCTGTGTGTGTGTGTGTGTGTGTGTGTGTGTGTGTGTGTGTGTGTAGTCTGTCATGGGAGTTCGCTCCTGACGCCAGGGTGTCTGCTGGCCATGGGAGTAACAGATTTACGTATTTAAACCAGAACCTCTGTGTGTGTGTGTGTGTGTGTGTGTGTGTGTGTGTGTGTGTGTGTGTTTATGTTTAATAGATATATTCAGATATACAGATTCATATTTTTTTAGAAGATAGACAGAGAGGCAGGCAGACAGACAGAGAGGCAGGCAGACAGACAGACAGACAGGCAGACAGACAGACAGACAGACAGATAGATAGATAGATAGATAGATAGATAGATAGATAGATAGATAGATAGATAGATAGATGCCCTTGAAGGTGTCTCATGGTTGAGGAACTGAGTTCTTGTCCAGGCCCTGATCATTTACCTGGAGAACACAACACCAGCAGGAACTTGGCCAGCTGTGCATGTTCCTCCAGCTGCATGCCGTTTCTCTCGCTGACATTGAGATGTTTGGGTTCACTGGCCTCAAATCTCCACTAGAATTCATCACCAGGATTATTTTTAGCTTATTTTAGTTGACAACTTCTCAGCTCTGGTGGCTTTCCTCATTCCTCAAGCCTCCTTCCTCTGAGCGACACTTTCGGTCCACCAATCACGAGCTAAAGATCTGCATCGAGCTCTCCCATTGGTCGCGAGTTTGTTTATTCTGGCCAGGAGGAGGAGAGACGCGCGGGCACGCGATATAAAAGCGCGGGCACGCTGACAGCTGCGTGCGTAGCAGGTTTGAGCTTCTTGAGCGCGAGGTGGATACAGGTTTCCGAAACACAAACATCTCTTTGGATATTCAGGGGATCGAAAACAAGATGAAGGCCATCAGTCCAGTGCGCTCAGTGAGAAGTTGTTACGAGGCGGTGTGCTGCATTTCGGAGCAGAGTTTGTCCATCAGCAGGAGCCGGAGTCCGACCGAGGAACCGGTTGGAGCGCTGAACGACATGAACGACTGCTACTCGCGCCTGAAGGAACTGGTCCCGAGCATCCCTCAGAACAAATCCGTCAGCCAGATTGAGATCTTACAGCATGTAATCGACTATATCTTCGATCTCCAGATCGCCCTGGAAAGTCCTACAGCCGCTCCAGAGATGCTGAAGGCACTGAAGGTGAGTCCTCCATCCTCCCATCATATCATGTATCCTTTAACCAGACATGACATGACCATGAGATGCAAGACGTTCTTTCTCTTCATGCTTGTGCATGTTTCTCGAACAGAGCTCAGAGATCAAGCACAGTCTGTCCAAAGAAAGTGATGGAGCTCTGTGCCATTAGAGGAGAAAAGAAAGTTCTTCTTCTCCTTTATCGGTAAGTGTGAAGCTTTATTTGAACTTTGTGTATTAGGATCTGTGAGGGTTTGGAGAGCAGTGAAGCTCATGATGTTTGTCTTGGAGGGATTGAAGTTCTCCAGTCGGATCTTCATGCATTCTTTAAAATTTCAGAAGTTCACCATGTACTCTACTTAATCATCTATCTGACCAATATTAGACGTGTGTGTGTGTGTAAATATATTTATATATATAAAGTCAACTTTAGAACAACCCACATTCTTCCTGTTAGTCATCGAGCCAGTAATCAAAAAGTTTACATCTCAAGCATTTCATCATCGTTATGAAGAAAGAAAGAAAAAGTTCTCAGTGGAAAAAGTTTTCTCCTCTAAAGACGAGGGGACGTGATCCCACAGGAGAGCAGACAGATTCCAGCTCTTATCAGCTTGGGTTAATGAAAGTTTTCCAGCTGGCGCCAGACTGTCTGCAGTTTGAATGGCGTGTGTGTGTGTGTGTGTGTGTGTGTGTGTGTGTGTGTGTGTGTGTGTGTGTGTGTGTGTGTGTGTGTGTGTGTGTGTGAGTGTGAGATTGAGGGGGAGGAGAGAAAGAAAGGGAGAGCGCTGACTTCACTTTTCTCTTTCCCATCTATGTTGCAGGTGCAGGACAGAAACTTCTCCACTCATGGAGAAAAGAGAGAGGGAGTGAAGGGGCTGAACACTCTCACACACTCTTTCACACACACTCACACACACTCACACGACGAGTGTGGCTATTCAGAGTGTGGGAAAAGAACCTGCACCCCACTCGAACCGTGCAGTCTTTGGTCACTGGACACTTGAACGCACCAAAGCTGAAGATTTCTGGAGTCCGGAGATGAAAAGCTCTCGTTTTTTTTTTTTTTTCTTTTTATTAGTATTATATATGTACAATCATTCCTCTTTGTGTGATGCTACAATCAAGCATTGTGTATTGCTGACTGGTTGCATTCCAAGCTATTAAGACGACACACACTTTACATTCCCCGAGTTACTCTTGAGTCTTTCTCTTTTTCTTTTCTCTCCCTCTTTTTTTTTTTTTTTAATTTTTTTTTCTCCAGTAAATTCCAACCCATTCAGTTACCACCATCACAATGATCTTTATCACATGTACATTTCTTTTTGTTTGTTTGGTTTTTTTTTTTTAAAGGTTGTATGGATTATAAACAGATTCTAATGTCAACTCTATAAATATAGAGTGAATTGTAAAAGTTTGTGGGGATTCTACATTTCTGCAGACTGTATATATATATATATATGTACGTGCCGAGTTTTATAAACTCATACATTGTTTTTTTTCTATACGTTCACCTTTTTTTTGCTAAAGAAATAAATCACTTGAAGAGAAAGAACAATGCCTGTTGTGCATGTCTGATATTATGGTCCAGCACAATGCTGCAGCTCAGACTCCTATTGAGACACACAGCTGGGCATTGGTGAGCTTTTTCTTCACCACTGAATGAGAATAATGCATCGGTCGGGTGACTGACACGGCCGGGGAGACGAAATAGCTCTGGGGCGGAAAAATACTTCGGCTGAGTAGAGGTGTTTTACATGGAGTGAGAGTTAAATCATTTACTTTCTTACTTGGGGATTTGGTTGATGCTTTAATCCAAATGAAGCTGGGTAGGTCGTCCTCAGTGATTCAAGATTGGGTGTTTGAAAGCACCTTGAACACCATGTAGCAAATATACTACATTAGGAACGATATCATGGATCCTTTTTATTTTATAACCTCAAAACCATACAAACCACACTGTACATGACCTAACACTTCTGACTGGGTCTACATTCTAAGCTAATCATTTGCTTTATTTCTACTTTCTACAACTGATAAGTATTTACAACATACTTTTGAATCTGAATACAGACAGCACAGACAGTGAAGAACCAGCCCCAGACTTTATTCTGCTACGAGAAAGGTGATTCTAGTCGAATGAGCACTTCTTTAGTTAGGATCTAGCACCATCTAGTGGTCATGAAATGATTGCGCAGCCTGTGTTCCTGTCTTTATTAGCTAAAATATGCTAAAGACAAAAAGGCCACAAAAGGTCAAGAATATAAACAAATATTTGGAGTCACAGTTAAATTCCAAACAAAACCTTCTAATCGGTGTGACAACAATAAACAATGAATTGTAACCTGTTCACAACCCGATTTTTAAAAAAAGGTTGGGGAAAAATGTTAATAAAATACAGAATGCAATGATTCGCAACATGAAATTTTTTCATGATAAAACATGGAAAACAAATGTTTAAACTGAGGAAATGGATAATTTTTTATGGAATAAATAAATACTTTTTTCTCCAACAACTGGTGGATTATTTTGCAACTAATTACAATATTTGGCAACAATTCACTAACATGATTAGATAAAAAAGAGTATATGTAAAAAGCTCGATCATGCAAAGAAGACCTTTTAAATAGAAAAATATGACAAAGAAGACCCAGGACACGAATTAAATAAATTTTCTTTCCCCAAACTCCAGCAATTGGTCACCTCAGTTCCCAAACCTATAGTAGATGCAACACAGAAGTAAACATGGTCCTGTTACAACTTTTTTGAGACGTGTTGTAGCCATCAAAATAAATATGAGTTTTTTTTAAATGATCAATTTTCTTAGTTTAAACATTGGATATGTTTTGCATATTCTATTGTGTTTTTCCACAAGAGAACATACAAAATGTGGGTTTATGAAATTTGCAAATCATTGCATTCTGTTTTTATGTACATTTTACAGTGTCCTAACTTTCATAAAATTAGGGTTGTATTTTAAAATAAATGTTATTTATTTCATTTTTATTTATTTGTTAGTCATTTTGTTCGTGTGCTTAGAAGCTTGTGGTGTGAAGTTGCTTTGAAATGTTATTTCTCTCTTTTTGCTGTGGAATGTAATTTATTTGTGAAAATAACATATTTATAACAGCAATGAATCTAATTTCTCTAATAATATAAATGATTTTATTTTTATTACATTTTTTCTAATAAAAAAGACTTTCATCTGATATTCTGTCTTGCACCACCACCATTAAACCTGTTCATGGCCACGATTGTTAGTAATTTGTTCCTAATATTCCTTAAATTCTAGACTTAGACATATTTTTCACTTTCTGGCTCTAGTCAGAGACAAAAACTAGCGTCTGTCAATTATGCAAGAAGGCAAATGCTTTATGGAAATTTAAGGCGAATCACATGATGGAAATATGGCGAATTAACAGATCATCACCAGAAGAGGGCGCTGTTTTACAAAACCCGAGGCCTGAAATCACTATATGGACAGTATTGGGACGCCTTCTGATTGTTCCCCAAAATTCTTCCCACAGTTTGAGGCACACACTTGCATAGGACTTTGGATGCACGTGCATTATATTTTCCTCTCACTTGAACAAGGAGAACTGAACCCGTTCAAGCATGAAAATGCTTTTGTGCACAATTTGGTTTACATGGGTTGGAGTGGAAGATCTCCTGCTATAGAGCTTTAAACTCTATGGGAATAAATGTGGACACTGACTGAACCCCAGGCCTCCTCATCTCACCTCACCTACATCGGTACCTGACTCTACTAACACCCCTGTGGCTGACTCTAACACAAACCTCCACAAGAACACTCCAAAAGCTGGTGAAACATTTTCCCAGAAGAGTGAAGGTTATCATAACAGCTAATAGGGAATAAATTGAAAAACATTTCAGTGCATTATAAATTTTGTACAGGTGTTTGAGGTATGATTAGCCTCTTTCAAGTATCTTTATTTACTAATGGGATTGCATGTGAGAGAAATTCTCTTAGTCTCTTTCTAGTCCCATGTTGTTGTTTTTTTAGGATCTGATAGTCCTTTCCTAGAAAAATCAGCACTGAAAGTAGTCTGTGTCTAGGGTTTTGAAAGTCTTTGATGATTCCCCAGGTCCTGCATCACTGGGTGTAGAAGAAGAAGCCCTTATTCCAAGACCAGCATAAAAATACATAGACAGACTGATATTTGCAGGTTTCATTCCAACTGAGAAGCATGGGGGTGGCAGCATCATGATGTGGGAGATGTACATTTTTTTTAAATTTGGCAGACACCCTTATCCAGATCGACTTAGTTATTTCAGGTATACAGCAGAGCAGATACATTGAAGGTTAAACCCAACAGTAGCAGTTTGGTGGTGCTGGGATTCAAACCTATAACCTTCTGATCAGAAGTACAATATTTTATACATTAAGCTACCACAAGTTCTGGGAGAAATGGGAGCTCACTGTTTACAAGCAGTTGCCCTTCTTATTGTAAATTCAACCACCACTGAGCCGCCACTGCTGGGCCCTTGAGCAAGGCCCTTGACCCTTAACTGCTAACTGCTAGGTCGTTCTGGATAAGGGTATCATAAATGTACAATTTGGAAAACAAATGGTACATTTTAGACAATAGATGGCGTTCTGAGAAAGGAAAGTTATCTGGAAATACTGAAACACACACCCTTCATCTACAAACTCAAAATGATCCTAAGCATACATCCAAAAGACAACAAGGTGATCTCAGATGTTGCTACAGACATCTACAATGAGTCTATGGACCAAATTTGGCCAGGCAATCTGAGCTGGAAGGGATGATTTATACCGCCTCTGATTGGCCGAAAAACGACTGAAAATTTGCAGAAAACGGCTGAAAAGTCTTCCCCTGCATTTCAACCTCCATTATGTAACAAATGAACAAAGTTATGGATTGTGAGATGTGAAACATCTGATTCTGCAGTTCAGTAAGTTAAGTGTCTTAAGGTGAGTTTTCTTCAGGAAATAAATTCATATTTATCGGGGAAATTCAAATCTATCCATGTCACGGTAGCACAGAATCAAAGCACTTTAATACCCATCAGCCCCTGCATGTCACATGATCTGTTCACACGTTCCCTAATGATCTTCACTTGTGTTTTATTATGCTTTCTCTCACTGTTTAATGTAAAGTATGTACAATAAAAAGGACACGTTTGTGGACACCTAACGATAAGATTGGTAGCTGCTTTTTCATTCCACATTTAGTCCCCGTTTGCTCTTATAATAAGCTCAACTCCTCTGGTAAGATGTTCTACTAGATTTTGTGGAGATTTGTATGAAATTCATTCAGCCACAAGGGTGTTAGTAAAGTCATGTACTGATGTAGGTGAGGTGAGGCGGTTCCTGGGGTGCAGTTAGTGTTCACATTCATTATGTTCAACAGGGTTTTAGCTCTATAGCAGGAGAGCTTCCACTCCAACCCATGTCTTCATGGAGCTGGCTTTGTGCACAGTTGGGCATTGTCATTAGAGTTCAAGGAAAGGGAACTCATACAATTGTGACTCCAATTTTGTGGTGAAAATTTCCGTATGGCTGGGGAAAAGGTCCATATAGTGTACAGTAGCTTCCATTTATGGTATTTGGCAGACATTCATATCCAGAGCAACTTACAACTGAGCACTCGGGCCTTGTTTAAGGTCCCTTGGCAGATTGGTGGTGCTGGGAATTTGAACTTGTGACCTTCTGATTTAGACAACCAGCATAGTTCATGATCATTGTTATCTAATTCTCATTTGATTGTAGTTTACACAAAACATTGCACTTTGATCTGCTTCTTTAATCAGTTCCTGACAGTTAACCATATTATATTTATATAAAAATTATATGATGTAAAAATTAAAGTGCATCACACTAAGTTTCTACAGAAACAGGAAGTCCATTCTGTTTTTCACTTAAATTTTGCTTAAGCTGTATTTTTTTTCCCCACTGGATATATGAATCAAGATCCCAAGAATGCTGTCTTGTTTTCCTGTGACGATTTTTCTTTTGCCTCCTACCATGTAATCCCTGATAGTAATCAGACAAGTTCCTTCAGCAGAGCAGGTCAAACCACTGCCGGTTTGTAGCTGAGAGGCAGTGGGGTGTGTTTTTATGCACATTAAGGCAAATGGTAGGGTGGAAACTGCAGGAGTTATCAGTGTCACTGGAAGGTCTGGCGCTCACTTTGTGTTGAAACGAGATAAGACGATGTTCTGCGTGAATCTTCTCCTCCTTCCTGCAGAGAGGACAAGAGCATGACATTCAGTCTGATTGAGACCTACATTAAGACGACTTTAGTTTAACTGTAGCTGTAGGGCATAGAGGAGTCCATGAGCTGGACGAGATATACAGATACGTGTATATATATATACAGTACAGACCAAAAGTTTGGACACACCTTCTCATTCAAAGAGTTCTCTTAATTTTTATTACTATGAAAATTGTAGAGTCACACTGAAGGCATCAAAACTATGAATTAACACATGGAATTATATACATAACAAAAAAGTGTAAAACAACTGAAAAATGTCATATTGTAGGTTCTTCAAAGTAGCTTAGATTACTGCTTTGCACACTCTTGGCATTCTCTTGATGCCTACTTTGAAGAACCTACAATATGACATATTTTCAGTTCATTTTTTGTTATGTATATAATTCCACATGTGTTAATTCATAGTTTTGATGCCTTCAGTGTGACTCTACAATTTTCATAGTCATGAAAATAAAGAAAACTCTTTGAATGAGAAGGTGTGTCCAAACTTTTGGTCTGTACTGTAAATATAATATATATATATATATATATATATATATATATATATATATATATATATATATATATATATATATATAAACTTTTGGTCTGTACTGTATATATAAACTTTTGGTCTGTACTGTATATATATAGTGAAACCATCCTCAACATAGAGCATTAAAACTTGTTCATTCATTGTTGATTAGACACATAAAGTAATGAACATAGAAATACCAGGTTCCCATTCCTTCTCTTTCTTTGCACTGAGCAATTTACTTACACAAGCCTATTTACATTTTCAGATGACAGGGCAGTTTGTAATTAATTTATTATGGTGTTTTAAATTATGTAAAAATCATCAGGACACCAAACCGAACTTTTGCTGTTTCCATGCAGATGGTTTTAATTTCCTATGTGGGCATCATGGTGGATTTTGGTGCTTGATTTAAAACTTGTTTAGTGATTAAAAATAATTTTTCAGTATATTTGTTTTTATATCTGAGAAAAGATAGGACATGGTGAATAAATGTGTGTTCTGTTGAAAGTAAAAATTTCACCTCTTTAATATATATATTATAATTTATGTATATATATTATTAACATTTTCAAATAGAAATGCATGCTGCATTAATCGCACATTAATCAAATTTGTGCTTTTAAAATTAATTTGGTAATAATGCATTATTTTGGCAACCCATATATATATATATATATATATATATATATATATATATATATATATATATATATATATACATTACGGTAGTGTTTACAGTAAACTACCCCGTACTGATCACCATTGTTTAAGACTCCTGGGCAAGCTAGGCCATGTCTCAGCTTACGATATTTTTAAGTTACGGTCACATCTCTATTGTAAGTCAGGGACTACCTGTGGGTGTGTGTCTGTGGATGGGTATATATATATATATATATATATATATATATATATATATATATATATATATATATATATATATTGTAATGTAATGTAGTTGACTTAAGATGACTATTATGGCTTCCTGAAACACTAAAATACAATATGCAATATAATGCAAATGTCACCGTTGATTATATCACCACATTAAAAACAGCTATTACATAGTAAATAGAGTCCCTGACCATTAACCATTAACCCTCAATTGCTTAGTAGTATAAATATGATAAGTGTTAGGTGGGGAATTGAGAGCTCAGTGGTTAAGGATCTGGGTGGTTAAGGATCTCTGTGCTTCAGGGGTGATGTATCATGGCTGTTGTGACACTGTGACAAATAAACAAAAAGGCATCTGGTAAATGCTGTAAATGTAAATTAAGTCCTGCAGCATTTTTCTCTGGTTCTATGTGGGTTTCCTCCAGGTGTGAACGAATGTGTAAATGTGTTTGTGATGGTCTGGTATTTCATTCAGGCTGTATTACTATCTATCACCCAGTGTTGCCAATCAGTCATGAGCCTTATTGAAAGTAAATGTGTGAGTGATAGTCTAAAGCACTGTATATTACTCTTGCAGTACATTACACTTTTAGCCACCAGGGCAAATCATACCTCTTAATAGCTTTTGTAGCTTTTACCAGCAAGGGGTTAAGCCATCATGAGCTGCTCATGAACAGCACAGATTGTCAACCAAGATTATGAAGAATCTGCTGTTGCTTCTAAAATTTAACCCAGGAAGTGTTTTTGATTTGCTGATCAGTACAATAAGGTGTGTAAAAGTAGCAGAAACAAAAAAAAATGTGTACCAAGGATTCTCTAGAACCACCTCTGAAAACCTGCACACTAAGGGAAAAAAGCCAGCAAAACAGAGTGTGTGTGTGTGTGTGTGTGTGTGTGTGTGTGTGTGTGTGTGTGTGTGTGTGTGGTGTGAATACATGGCAAGTCAAAACAATTGGATGAACCCAGAGGCCTTTAACTTTAACAGTGCTTTTCCATTGGCAAGTACAATAAGTGTATAATAATAAAATGGGTGTTGAGTTCAAACAAAGAGTTGAAAGTGTAATACATAAGTTTTTTTTTTACAATGGTGTAAAATGTGATATTAAAAAAGATCATTTGCATGGCTAAGATTTTTCACAAAGGACCTGTCAGTGGCCCAGACATTCATTACTCTTGTCAATACACATCTTTTCCTATTCCCTAATCGTTTCACTTCTGTACTGGATAATTCCTGGTAGTTAGATATGCTTTAATAAACACAAATAAGTAGTACTGGAAAACTTAAACTCAAACTGGAAATGCTCTAAAACACATTTCAGTCAGGTAATGAAGCTGAAAATGATGTTTACAGGCAACAATGTCTGGCCACAGATAACAACAACAACAAGGAACGACATAAAGTTAGCTAGGCAGTTAGCTATGTCAAAAGCTAGCTAGCCTCCAAATATAGTATAAACTACAGAAGTTTGAATTGTTATTTTGAAGTTAGTGACTGTAGAATTTGTGCCACATGACATTATTTCAGAAGGAATTAAAATATAGTATGGAACAAAGTCAGACAAATTTACATGCTCCAGGGTTTCAGTCATTTTTATCATTTTTTATCTTGTAGGGTGGCTTCCATCATTACATTCTTCAGAGTCATGTGTGGAATGGTTTTATATATCCACAGGAATGTATATATTTAATACATCCAGTAAAAAATCATTATAAATAATATTATATATTGTATAAAAAATATTTGTTTTAGAAAGGTCCATATTAGGTGTGTGTGTGTGTGTGTGTGTGTGTGTGTGTGTGTGTGTGTGTGTGTGTATGGTTTTCCCTAGCTTTGTGTAGCCCCCTACAGTTCCTAAGATTTCTGATAAGATAGCCAAGTTGACATGATAAACATCCCTCTTTTTTTTTTTCAAAAACTATTTTAGCAAATGAAGTCATTTATCAGACACACAAAAGAAAAAACGATTTTGGTTTGTACATTTTGCATTATGCTAATTTTGTAATATGTGTATTATGTCTGTTGATGTAAATAAATGAATGAATTAAGAGTCTACCAGCAGGTTCTGGGGACAGCTTTTTACCAAGAACCATCATGCAGTTTTGTTCCACTCTCTATATTCTGTTATTCTGTATTATATTACATCTCTATATAATTGGATGTAAGTATAATATATATATACTATTGTCTTTGGTTTTTCAAACTAATTAGGATTTGTGTCTAGACCACAAGAGCTCAAACATTTTTCTATAAAGGGCCAAAATTAAACTTGATTGAGGTCTTTGGGCGGAAAGCAAATGTTGCATTGCACCAAACTGTATTATATTTAAATGATAATTAGTTATAATTTCATAATATTTTGATAACAATAAATGAAACATGTGACTCCAATCTGTAATGCAGTTTGATTTTTTTTTATTTTTCTAGTTCAATGAAACTTGCAGTACAATGAAAACATCGAAACACCAAACAATAAAGTTTAATGCTTAAGTCAAGCTATAATACAATAAAAAACACATTTGTGTAATATCATTTACATCTAATGTGACATGAAGCTGGTCCTTTATTTTTCTACATTCTTATTTCTCATATTGGGGTAAATCAAACCAATAAAAATCAACATTTTTTTAAATGCTAAATTAGAAATTAGTTGCCCCCCACCCTTTTCTTATATATGGCACGCTGGGGCCCATTCTAATATCACGACGGGCCAACTTTAGCCTACGGGCCCTAGTTTGGGGATTTGGGTTTAGCCAAATCATTGCTTTTTTTTGTATAGACAGGGAATGCTACTATTGACGTGGCTTTTGGACGACTAAAATAAGAGAAAACCACATGTGGAGATAATGTTCTGATTACGAATGTACTTTGCAAAATGTACAAAATTAAATTAGATTAGATTCAACTTTATTGTTAATGCCTCCCTGTGTGACTATTATGTGTAATATGCACATGAAATACTGAGGACTTTTTCCTAAACTATGGTAGATTATATGTATAAACCCTTTGTTGAAGGTCTTCTTTGTTCCTCGAAGTAAGAGTGTGTGTGTGTGTGTGTGTGTGTGTGTGTTTTTAATAAAAGCGCGCTGGCCCTTTAAGGCCGGTTGTCGCGCCGCCCTCCAACCGCTTTATGCTAATTCATGCGTAGTTGCAAACGGGCCGCCGACCAATCAGACTGCGCCTCAAACCGCGGGAGATCCGAATTTCGCGGGACGTAATTTGGCGCTAAAAAAAAAAAACCCTGCGCTTTGAGCTCGTTCCGGCTTTTGGTGTCAAAGAGGGAGCAGAGTCTCCGCTTATTCTACTTCTGAAGGAGGAAACCTGGAGCTCAGCTTTACCGAGTCCACACCTCGAGACAAACCAATATTCAAACTTTTATTCGCGTTTATAAATCAAACGAATTTCTACATCTTTTAAAAATGCAAATTTAAAACGAATCTCAATTCTCAAGTCCTCTTTCTTCTCTTCTTCTTCCTCCTCCGTTTCATCATCTGCTGCTTCTCCTGGAACAAAGGACACCGCACGCAAAGTCGTTTTCTAACCCGAGAAAGCAGAACATCTCCGTTCGGTTTTCGTTCGCTTTTGTTTTTCATTTTTGTTTTAACAACAAAAACAAATCGAAATAAACTGCTGAATCACAAACCCCCGGAACAGAAGACTCCAAACAAAGCAAAGACTACACACACACACACACACACATTTGTTTCTGCGAGATGATCCGGACCCCCAGGCGCGTGTCTCCGGCCTCGGCTCGGCCTGCAGTGGCTCTGTCCTGCCCGCAGAAGAAACTTCTCACCGCAGTCAGAGCAGATCTCCTGAGCTCAGGACTCACCAGTCCGCCTGTGAGCACGGTGCCCCTGGGCTACTTCACACAGCTGGGGAACACACCGGCCACCGAAAGGAGAACCACCGACTGCCTGTACGCCACCCCGCACGGGACTCGAGCTCCACACGGGCGCCAGTCCTCCACCAGACTCCCGGTAAGACCCCACTTTTATTCGAGCTCCACACACAGTCTAGTGGCTACGTGCACATCAGCACACTGCCTGTAGTACCGCTCTCACACACACACACACACACACACACACTCGGATCCTGAAATGATCTAGGGGAGATCCACTTCCTGGACATTTCAACTGGGCATTTGCCTTCGTTGGCCCATATGGACCACTGATATGAACATTGTCAAATCTAATAAAGATATAATCTGATCTAATGTTATCCAATCTAATGTAGATACTGTTAAATTAATATGGATATGATCTAATTTTATACAGGTTTGATCTAATATGGATACTAATCCATTAATATGGTTATGGTCTGATCTAATATGGATATTATCCAATTTCACGTAGATACTGTCTGATTCATATGGATGTGATCTAATATGGATACTGATCCGTTCATATGGATCTGATCTGATCATATATGGATCTGATCTGATCATATGTGTATCTGATCTGATCATATATGGATGTGATCTGATTTAATATGGATACTATTTCATTAATATGGTTATGATCCGATCTAATATGGATATTATTCAATTTAACGTAGAGACTGTTTAATTCATATGGATGTGATCTAATATGGATACTGATCCGTTAATATGGATATGATCTGATCATATATGGATGTAATCTGATCTAATATGAATACTGATCCATTAATATGGTTCTGATCTAATATGGATATTAACCAATCTAATGTTTAATCCATGGTGATATAATGTAGATATTATCTGATCTAATATTAAAATCATTAGAGGTATATTTATGTGTATGTAAGTGTAGTCCAAAAAAACACACATTTCAAACACACATTTTGGAGCTGGAACTGACCGTTTTGCATTTATTTATGCATGCATCCATCCATCCATACATACATACTTATAATCTCAGAGGATCTACGAGTGCACACTCAAGGGACCCCCAGAGGTCCAGGAAGCAAAGCCTTTGTTACAGTAGTTAAATGTTTTTTTTAATTTCCAGCTGGAAGTTCTTCATTCTTCAACATTTTGTCTATTCGCTCGATTAATAACGTCCACTCTTCTGGGAAGATGTTCCACTAGATTTTGGAGTGTGCTTGTGGAGATTTGCTGAAATTCATTTAACTTTAGGAGGCCTGTGTTGCATCTTCATCATGTTCTTTGGGGTTGAGGTTCGATCTCTGTAGTGGAAGATCTTCCAGTCCAATCTATGCTTTGAGCACATGGGCATTGCCATGTTGGAAGAGGTTTGGGTTTCGTAAGTTCAAGTGAAGGGAAAATTCCATGCTACCGTATCCTAAGATGTTCTGGACAACTGTGTGGGCAAGAGCCAGGTCAGGTGTCCTAATACCTTTTTGTGCATTTCAACACACTGATCGCTAATAGTTTACTGCTGTTCATTTCAGGACTCTTTAAAACCAGGGTTAGGGGTTGCATAATCTTCATGTAACCTGTAGTGTGTGAATGCATTCAAATATAATAGGTCTGATGAATTGAAGGTTAGTCTTACAGGAGCAGGGAGAATGGAAGGAAGGGGGAAGGCATCTGTTTAGATGTTTATAGACCCAGCATCCAACTGTGGTGGTTGTTAGCATGGTGGGGGGATGCACACCATGTGTTTACACCATCGCCTATCAGATCTTGTGCTCATTTTCCCTTATTGGATGGCACTGCATTATCTGAATATTTGAAATCATTTTTCTATGGATCGATGAAGGACAAAACATCCTCCACTTTTCGGCGTTTCATTCGATTTTGAAGCTGTAGTGGTTCTTATGTCTGTTCCTTTACCCTGAACACCCGTCTGCCAGGTTCAACCTGTTCATGTCAGTTTGGAAAGGTTGGGCAGGTCACTGTAGCTCAGTCGATTTGTCTCTGTATACAAGTCCTGGGCTCAAGAAAGTCTTGCTGAGATACGTTTTTTCCTGGGAGTCTCGAACTAGTTGGTTCACATCTTCTAGCGCTGATTGTTGAATCAGCGAAAACGACCGATTGGTTCTTATTGGCTGTGATCATGTGACTGATGAGCCAATTGCATGAGTAATATTTCTTAGCTTCTGCATTTATGCTCCATTATGAAACAGTAGAGCCAAACAAAGCGTCCATGTTTGAGGTAGGCTCAAGAAATTTGGCTTGGAACTCTGACCAATGATGTTCACTCCCACAGAGTGTGACCAATCAAATTAACTCCTACAACTGCAAATGTTTTGTTTGTGTTCATCTACAATATGTTGTAATTACCTTTTATAAACCAATAACTATACAAAAGCAGATATTTGTGAGGTAAACATGTTGCATTAACCTACCTTACTATAGTGCCTGGATATCCAGATGTCACTCAGATAGAGATGGGTTCCATTTTGAGTTTGGTTTCTCTCATGATTTCTTCCTCACACAATCTCTGGGAGTTTCTTTTTGTCACAGTCACCACTTGCTGACTCATTAGGTAAGGGGTGGCTCAGTGGTTTAGACGTTAGACCTCCCAGATCAGAAGGTTGTGAGTTCCAATGTGAATACACTTAAAGGGACAATTTTTTCCTCCTTCTTTTTTTCTAAATGAAGGAATGACCTTTTCTCTGGTCCCATGAGCTTCCATTCCCTAAGCACACCTTTAAGCTGCGTCCCAAGCCATATGCTACTGACTTATTGAGCCACCAGAATCGCTTTAATCCACTTTGGCACAAGTCTCTATAACTGTTCTGGACTGATAAACGCACATATCTGAAAGACTCTCCCTCAGTTGGTGTTTTGATGATTGTGGTGTAGAGAGCCACTCATCACTTAATATCTCCCACTGGTGTGATATAATGAATTTTAAATTATACAATTTGCATCTTTTACATTCTCAGCAAACCATCCAGCCAGAGATTGTTGTGTGAGTGGTGTAAAGTCATCCTTGTAGCATGAGGAAATTTGGAAATCTTCAGGTTTTTTTATCTATCTTTACAAGAGTCTAGTGTACTAGGTTGATGTTCTACTAGATTTTGGAGCGTTATTTTGAAGATTTTGTGGAGTTTCATTTTGCCACAAGGGTGTAATAAGGTCAACAGTGTTTGAGCTCTATAGGAGGAGATCTTCCATTCCAATCCATGTAAAGAATATTAACATGGAGCTGGCCTTTTGCATAGTGTTATTGCCATGCTAGAACAGGTTTGGGTCTTGTTGTTTACGTGAGGGGAAAATTTCATGCAACCACACCCAAAGTCATCTTATACATTTGTATGTCTTCAACTTTGTGATAACTGTTTGGAGAAGAACCACATATGGCTAGAGAACTTGGGTGTCCTGATGTTCTTTGTCCCTATAATGCATAAATGGTAAAATGTGTGTCATGACTCAACAAGTAATAGTAGGGGCTGGTAAACCGGTGTATTCAAAAAAGGAATAAAACACATCATTACATACTAGGGGTGTAACTGTACATGAAATATACGGTTTGGTATGTACCTTAGTTGTCAAGTAACAAAATCGTTGTTGTTTTTTTTATTTACTTATTATTATTATTATTATTATTATTATTATTAACATTTGTAACCATCAACAGTTTACATTTTCAAAACAATTTCAAATAAAATGCCTTGTTAAATAATATTTAATAAAAATTAAAAAATAAAATGGAATAAACCAAATAATTGCAATACATTTATTATATTGATTAAATTGAGTTATTAAATAAATTGGTTCAAATTAAATTGATCAAATAAAATAAATGGAAAATTTAAATCATTTAGATTTGTTAAACCCTATTTGGGCAATACAGGTGTATGTGTGTTTTTACACTTAATATAACATTTTTTTAAAGATAAGATCTACTTAACTGTTCTACTTATTTCAGCATCCTTTAACAAATTTCTTCATTACCTCCATCCTTCATTCATTCACTTCATCAATATGTGGAATTGCCAGGATTTTCTGGTTTGAAGATAATCTTTTAAGATGTACATAAAATGCAAAATAATCCATAAAAAATTCCATTTCCTGGTTAGCGGCTAATGCTGGCGCTATGGAATCTTTAGCGTTTTAAGTCCAAATAAATGTTAGTGACACTGCGCTAACTCAAGTTTCTTTTTATACCCCTGGCATTGTTTATGTTTTCAAGTTTAATAAGTTAAAAAAAAAAAAAAGACTCCAAGTGCAATGCAGAGACTAAACAAACGTGCTGTCCGCCACTTAATACATTTCTGAGGGAACTCAGATTGTAAATATGTTCCGCAAGTAAATCGGATTTTATTCGGTACACATGTACACGACCTGAAAGCCCTGAAAAACGTCGGTATAAATACACGTACTGCTACACACCTATTACATACTGTTAACGGAAATGTATTAGAATTGGCTATAAGCATTCATTGTTCAGCTATCATTCTCTGCAACTTGAGACCCATCAAGAATACTTTTTTTTCCCCCTCCACAGCAATGGAAACCAAATTCTTGCTGTGTCATAGTTTCAGTCTGACAGAGTGACATTATTAACTGGGGCACTGGTTGCACATGTGTGTGTGAACTGCTTCATCCCCCCGTCCCCCGATCTGGCACCTGTTGGGCCAGACTTTCAGCGGCTGTTTTTTATGGTTAGAGGAGTCGTAATGCTCTTTGTTAAAGTACTGGATGGAGGATACTATAACAGCAGCTCATACAGCAGTTCTAGCAGCCAGGCAAATGTAAATCTGTTCTATATAGTTGTAGACTATAAGTTTGTGGGCACCTGACCATAAGATATGCCTTTTAACGATCCTGTTTCACATTTAGTCTCATTTAGATTTGTCATTCTAACAACCTCTTAATTTTCTGGGAAGATGTTCCACTAGATTTTGGAGCTTTGTCTGGATCCATTTTGCCATAAGGTTGTTGGTAAGCTCTATAGCAGAAGATCTTTTACCTCAACCTATGTAAGACATATTTTATGGAGCTGGATTTGTTTCAGAAGGCATTGTCGAGCTGAATCATGCTTGGGTCTTGTAGTTCAAGTGAAGGGAAAGTTTCAATCTATAGCATCCAAAGTCAAACTATACTTATCGTGTGCCTCCAACTGTGTGGTAACTGTTGAATCACATATGGCTGTCAGGTGTCCCAATAATTGTAGTATATTACTTGTTTGCCAAAATAAACTGTTCAGGTGACTTTACTAATGTGAACAGGAGGCTAAAAAGAAACCTAACTTTCATGCATAATGAAACTCTGAGGTAAAAATTTCATGCTAATACATCCAAAGACATCCTATATATACCTCCAACTAGATGTGCCTCCAACTTTGAGCTAAGCGTTCGTCAAAGCAGCACATATGGCTGGAAAAGTCAGGAGTCCCAATCTTTTTATCCACATTTAGCATTTTCAGAAGGAGTCTTCAATGTCAGCCTGAAGGTGTACGTAGTGGTACGTCTGCTTTTCACTATCCAGTCTGCAAATCAGAGGACCTTCTGTGTAACATGACTCGCTGTGGTTACCTCATTAGATTTAAAAGACAACTTCATGTAGGGTTTATTTTCCTACCAGCGCATCAAGCACATTGAGTGAGCCAGTGGCAAACTTTATCTTGCCGTTTGTGTGTGGGGACAACTATCTATAGCTGCTATAGTATAAGCGTTAACCAGAAGAAGCTTGTTTTGAAGACGTTACACAACATTAAATGTGATTTATGAACTATAAAAACTAAAAATGACTTAATAGAGTAGATGTATACTTAAACAAGTGATTGTGTTGTTTAAATTGCTGTTGTATAAGTGGAATAAAACACATTATTTTGTTATGAAATTATTAGGAAGCTTTAAGTCAGCGGTGATCCAACAGCACATGCGGACGAAATGTGGAATTTGATGTTGGAAAAAGCAGGTGGTCAGGTGTCCACAAACCTTTTTCCATATAGTTTATCTTTTTAGGGACACCAGCATATTGTGCAGACAAATATAGGTTTGTATTCACAAATGTAGTTGTCGGATTAGCATTTAAAATAGTTGTCAGATTAGCATTTAAAAGTTCAAAGGGAAAGCAGCCAACAAATGCAAAGAGCAATGGGACAATGGGAAAAACAATGTGAATTGTCCCACAGACATTAAATAATTTGAATGCGACTAGAAGTTCATCCCTAATTAGTCCCGGTGGTGAGGGGTGGAACTCCTTAAGATGGTATGAGGAAGAAACATTCAGAGGTACCAAGCTTAAAAGGGAACCCATCCTCAAGACCGAACATCCAGTCATTAGTGTTCCATAATTGTTAAGGTTTTCAACTGTTCCCTGATGGACAAATTGCAGCCCTAAATAATTTACAGTTAAAATCCATCTTCATGATTCTTGAGTGTAACCCTTTAAAGGAACAACATTCTCGGCTGCAGCGAGTGGTCTCCAGCTTCTAGAGTCAGTGCCGGACGATTGAAAGTATTTTGGTGTTTGAAGATTTTCACTGTGTGGTTTCTATCTTGGCACTTCTCTATGTAACTGTTACTCTTCATGTTCATAACCACATTTATAAGGTTCTGTATGTCCCTCTTACATACAGTACTTTACTTGTGCATTCATTTGAATGAATCTACGACCTTTCCCCAGTGCTTTTCAAGACTCTCCTTGTCTCCAAAGTTTGAGAAGACACTTTTGTTCTTGGTCTGCCCATTTACATTACATTTACATTCATGGTATTTGTGAGACGCCTTTATTCAAAGGGACATACAATTATCTGATTTATATGACTGAGCAGTTGAGGGTTAAGGGCCTTGCTTAAGTGCCCAGCAGTGGCAGCTTGGTGGGATATCAGCTCCCAACCTTCTGATCCAAGCACCTTAACCACAGAGCTGCCGGTTCCCATAGCAGCTACCTCAACCCCCAAAGCAGCTCCAGCACCTACAGCCTGCAAACCTCAAAGAGCTGCATATCAAAGGCGAGTAAAAAGCTGAATCCCACCTTTTTCCCTCTCCTGATTCTGTCCCCTATAATCACTCAGGCTCACACACTTTTGCTCAGTCTCACACACACATTTCTTCCCCTTTTGCACTGAAACCTTTGATGGCATCATCAGCAATTCAGGATGACCTTTTGCAATATGAATGAGTGTGAGCATGTGTTTACTCAAGGGTGGGGCTGATGCGTTTTGTGTGTGTGTGTGTGTGTGTGTGTGTGTGTGTGTGTGTGCTCTCAGAACATGCTTTTGTTATTTGGAAAAGCTACAGTAACACTGTTGTAGTCTATATTATAGTTTCATTGGAAAGACACCAGTGTACACAATGCTGCTATCATCAGAGTGCGCTTGTGCAAAAAAAAAAAAAAACCACATCAGGGGGTTGGGATGCAATATGCAAATAAGGCTTAAATATGCATGAAGTCTGATCAACCACAAAACATTTAAATATGTACTAAAATATAAACTATTAGACGTCGAAAGCTTATTCTGAATGTATGTGCAATATGTTGTAAAGAAGAGCAGCCATGAGTGCAAAGAGCCAATGAGATGCTGCCGTTTAAGATTCTGAAGCTTGTGGCCAGAAAAGTTGATTTTGATTAAAATTTTACTTTTTGTATAGTGATTTATTGAGTATATAAAAACATATAAAATAAGTACAATGGGACAATAAGTTAATGCCCAATGAGTCACTGTGGTGAGGAGAAAACTCCCTAAAATTGTATGAGGAAGAAACCTAGAGAGAACCCAGACCCAAAACGAAACCCATCCTCACCCTCAACACAATGTCCATTCATTATAGTACCACCACAGGGTTTTCACCTGTTCCCTGATGGACACTGTCCATTGCAGTTGCAGCCCTAAACCACTGTAGTACTATACTTTGTTTCGGCTTCTCCCATTAGGGGTCGCAACAGCGGATCATCCACATGTTTGATTTGGCACATGTTTTTACACTGGATGCCCTTCCTAACGCAACCCTCCCCATTTATCCGGGCTTGGGACCGGCACTAAGGCTTGTGCAACCCTAATGGCTGGGGTTGGTTCCCTGACCGGGGATCGAACCCGGGCCGCAGCGGTGAGAGCGCTGCATCCTAACCACTAGACCACCAGGGAACAATTACAGTTTATCTTCGTAGTTCTGGAGCTCAACCCTGTACAACAACTTCATGTGAAACCATCTTTAGCTACAGCAAGTGATTTCCAGTTGAAGAGAACTTCATTCAAAAGCAGGGTTTCGGGATGACCCGGACAGATCCGGAGGAGAAGAAAGGGACACGGACAGAAGAAAGGGATAAAACAAGTACAAATGTAGAGGCCATTGTTTTAGTCAAGCAGGATGTGAGTTAAGACATGAAGTAACATGAGCAATTCTAGGATTTCTAGCCATTCTCAGTTTTATTATACTTTTATATTTTAATTTATACTTGTATTTACTTAAAACATATCACCAAGAAAGTACTAGAATACTTACGGATTAAACTGAAAGACTCTATATAACCAACAAATTATGTCAATTTATTATACTTATATATTTTTTGTATACTTATCTATTGTATTTATATTTATTATACTTACTACTATTTAGCTTATAAGTGTATACATACTGAAAGCAATGAATGAGAGACTTTTTTGGAAATGGACCGAAAAGGCTATTATGTGCCCTACCGTGTTCTGATTTTCATTTCCAGATATCAGGCAAAAGCTTTTCAGTTTCGTTGCGTTACAGTTGAGGAGGAAACGGGGGAAGGGTAGACTGTTGTGCCATGTCCTGTATGGGTGTGGACCCTGCTTTGAAGAATGTGTGTAGAAGGTGGGGATCCGAACCCGTAGGAAGTTGCAGAACAACCACAACTATTTTTTTTTTGTTTTTTTTGTTTGTTTGTTACTGCTTTTGGAGGATTATGATGGAATGCTAGGGAAGTCACAGGGGTTTTCTTGAACCTAACAAAGTGAACGGTTTTACATAAAACTGTTCAAATAGAAAATCTGTATGACTATACGAAATCTGTACAGAGTTTAGTTATTGTGTGAACCGACCTGGGGCATGTGGGCGGGGCTATACATTGTGCCGAATACCGATTGGCCAAACGTAATGATTAATATCGTGATTAAGGTTAATAGTGTATAGAAGAGATGGTAAGATTCAAAGATCTGCATTAACATATAATTTAATAAAATGATGCA
Organism: Silurus meridionalis; assembly: GCF_014805685.1. Taxonomy (NCBI): domain Eukaryota; kingdom Metazoa; phylum Chordata; class Actinopteri; order Siluriformes; family Siluridae; genus Silurus; species Silurus meridionalis. Next base: position 25,945,823 of record NC_060891.1, on the reverse strand, counting down.
TCGATTCGAAGTGTACGCCGACTAGTTGGCATTTGTATCGGGACTTATATGCTTCAGTAAAAATTTTTTTACTTATCTATATTTATTAGTAGATGTGCTATACTTTTTATTATTTAGAACATGACCAATAATTGGTGACCAATATTTTATATGTAGATCGATTTCTCTAAGCTGTTTCTCAAGCATGTTCTCTCAGAACCACTACAATATAGATTACCATAAAGCTAGAGTGAGGTAGAGCTGCATCTTCATGGAGACAGAATAGAAAAAGATCATCTGGTTTTATTTAATTTGTTTAAATTTTTTTTTATATATATATATATATATATATATATATATATATATATATATATATATATATATATATATATATATATATATTTTATTTGTTTTAGTTTTTTTTTTTTTTGCACTAGAAATACTTTTGTTTGTGAAAGGCCATGCTTTAGAAGTCGGAAGGCAGTTAAGTAGATTGATGATTTCCTGTCTGTCTGAACCAAAGAAATAAAAGTGAACTGTATTAGAGCTGCAACTAACGATTATTTCGATTAATCGGATGATTTTTCGATTAATTTTATTTATTTATTTAATTAGATGTTCTGCTTATTATACAACTATTGTATTGTACTGCTAAATACAATACAAATGTTGATTTAGCAAATGGCAAGTTGAACAATTTGAAAAGTTGAAAGAAACAATATAAAATAACATTTATTTTGACTATTTTTGTTTGAAAAAATATACAGATATTTAGTACATTTGTGAAGATATAAGCATGTAGAATATATTAGTCTGATTATTGATTATCGATTAATCTGTATTTTATTGATTAGTTGTTGCAGCCCTAATCTGTACCATATTGAATTGCAAAGCATTGTATTTATTCAATTGAATCGCATCACGTTAAATCGAAATCGGATCTCAACGCAATAAGGGTGACTCGTGTCGCGTCTCGTCAGCAGCTGCTTCATATGTATCTTTCATTTGTCGTATTGTTTGCTATGCATTAAGATGCGAATCGCTTTGGCCTCATTTATGGAAATGCAAATCTATAGTGCATAGGGAATGTCTTCCAGGGATTTCCTCTGAAATTGAACTCCATGGTCAGTGTAAAACCTGCCATGTCCAAGCTCAATTCAGATATTTTATACTAAAGAATCATTTATATTCACGTCATTTGAGATTCCACTGCAAAACATTACATAAATTATTGGCACTCTGGACCTTGTTTTTGTCTTTACTGCGGCCCAAAACACTCACTGGGTCTCAGTAGTTAGACAAATAACATTCGCTATATGGACAAAAGAATTGGGATTTTTCCACAATTGAATGCAATGTCTTTTCATTGTATAGCATGACAAAGCCCTGGTGCACAAAGCCATCTACATAAAGATAGCATTTACATAGTTTGGAGTGGAAGATCTCCTGCTATAGAGCTCTATACCCTATTTAACACCTTTGGAAAGAATGTGACTGCACCCCAGGAACCTCATCACCTTGCCTACATCACGACCTGAATATACTTACACCATTGTGGCTTAATGTATCTCCACAAATCTCTACAAAATCTAGTAGAACATCTTTCCAGAAAAATGATTCTCATTATACCAGGAAATGGGGACTAAATCTTATGGTTAGGTGTCCTTTTGTGGTCGCACACATTGGCATTAGATTCAGAAATTGTTATGCATGCTCAGCCTGAGAGCATTAGGAACTTTTTCTTTTGAAATATATACTCGACTTCCTGTCTTGTGGCTCATCAGAAACATGCAGATGTGTTTGAAAGGGTTTCAGTTTATTTTCTCGATTATGACTTGTTTCCTTTTGGGTTCGCTGCATAGAAAAAGTTCTTACTCATCACTGCGGTTTACGTATAAGGGAGATTTCCTTTCATTTACCTTCTCATCACCCCTCCTGTGTGTGCTGGTGTGACTCAGAAGTTTAGTGTTTACCCCATGGGGTCTATAAGAACTCGTACTTGCCTATTAATGTATTTTATTGTATTGTATTTATTTATTTACCTGCTCAAATCAAAAGTTAATTTACTCAAATATGATTATATGATTGCCTTGATTATGGTGTCATTAAGATCAGAGAGAGAGGACATTGAAGAAGTTCATCGGGTTTGTCTTCCTTCCAGCGTGGACATTTACACTGCATGCAGCATGTGGTAGTGAGAATCATCTTTCTGTTAGTTACATGAAGCACCTTAGTACTGGAGAAAACGTTTTTATTTTACATTTGGCATTTAGCAGACACCCTTAACCAGGGTGTCCTACAACTCAGCAATTGAGGGTTTAGTGCCTTGATCAAGGGCCCAGCAGTGGCAGCTTGGTGCTGTGATTTGAACTCATGACCTTCTGATCCAAAAGCAAATGCCTTAACTACTTTTACCACGTCCATGTGTACTGTAATGTTTGACCGAAATGACTTTTTAAAGGCTACTGGACTTGTGCTGAAGCACATCTGTTCTTCTAGAGAGATTGAAAAAGGAAAAGAAAATAGGAGTGAAATACAGAAACCCGGCCCTTCACTTGTCCACCTGTTCTTCGGGCCTGATTTGGTCCAGATGTTAGTGACAGGTGGAAAGCTCGTTCAGCCTAGGGACAATACTGAGCTTCTTCTTTTGACTGACACACACACACACACACACACACACTCGAGACAAATGTAAATGGAGTAACAAATTTAAACAGTGACGTCCTTATGCAAATGCATGCGCATAGGGTTTAACACACACACACACACACACACGCACACAATGCATCTTGGCATGTGATTTGCATCCTATTTTGTGGTTACATTAAACCCCCTACATCAAACTAAAAAAAAGAAAAGCACCGCGTTCGGTTGCCAGTTATTCTCAAGCAAATGATATAAATCATGTACACTATACGGACAATACAAAGTTTCACATTGAATCCCTATTTGCTGTTATAATAACTTCCCCTTTCTAAGAAGATGTTCCACTAGATTTTGGGGGGGTTTTTGGAGATTCATTCAGCCACACGGGTGTTAGTAAAGTCAGGTACTGATGGAGGTGAGGTGAGGAGGTTTGGGGTGCAGTCAGCGTTCACATTCCACTCCAACACATGTAAAGTATATCTTCATGGAGCTGGCTTTGTGCACAGCTGCATTGTTATGCTGGAACTGGTTTAAGTCTTGGGGAAAATTTCATGCTCCAGCCTCCAAAAACGTCAATACATTTGTGTGCCTCCAAGTTTGTGGGAACAGTTTTGGAAAGAACCACATATGGCTGGAAAGGTCAGGTGTCCCAGGTCTTTGGGCCATAAAGTGTGACAACAATAGATATAGGCAATAAGTGATTGGATCAGAAATACATCCCATTTCATCTGATATCAGGCTGATGGGTGTCTCTTTATTTTACGCTTGATCGAGGCAAATCTAGGAAATGAATATTTTAAATTTAAAGGATTTTTTTAACCAGACTTTTTGTCGCACATTAAATATAGCTCATTAAAATGATTTTTCATGTCTATCAGATTTTTGCACTGTCAGGGTCTGAGAGCGAGGGCCAGAGAGGATTAAGGGGCTCGCTTAAGACCCAAACAGTGAAGGTTTGAATCCTGCTTTTCTGCTCAGTACAATTTGAGCCACCAGAGAAAAAACAAAAAAAAGTTCCTCAGTCTGATGAGCTTAATGATTTTAAAGGTTTTATTCAGTATTAAAGAAGACCCTCCTGATAAATGATGGCTTCAGAGCCTTCTTCCCTTTTACCACCACCACCATCCCACAAGTTAGCTCTGTGATTGAGCAGTGATTTGGATTTTCTCCGGGTTCCTACACATTTTGGAAAAGTATGAAAAAAGTATGTAATTAGATTTGAGTGATCAGTACGGAAAAAATAAGAGTATTGAAAAATGTTTCCATACTATTGCCCTATTAACTTTTTTAAAAATATAAAATTAAGACTTTGTCAAAGGATTTCTTTTATAGAAACAAATGCTACATCCACATTAATCCAGATGAATTTAAATATGGCGTTTTCGTCTAAAAACCATCCGCGTTCACGCTTTTTGTTTTTATACGTTTCCTAAAAGTTGCTCATCCACATCGTAACGTCTAAAAACGCTCACGTTCCTGTACTGCGCAGGAGCAAAATGTTTATTTTACGTATATTTATATTAATGGAGTGCAAACTGCGTTTTCAAATGTATCCACTTTGAAGTGTGTTTCTAAAAAGCTACGTTTTAATTGCTTGAAAGCGCCGTCTTGGTGTGGATGGGAGGCCAAAACGGAGAGAAGAATTTGCGTTTTAAATAAAACTTATAAGTGTTGACATGGCCAAAAAAACCTTTTTTGTAGTTTCTTGGTCAATTGCATCCAGCTGTACCACCGGAAGTTCTGAAAGTCCGCGGATTTTGGATGCAGCCTCTATGGTACCTCTCTGGAAAAACTGTTCAATCAGCTGACTAGAAGCCCGGAAAAACTATCGGCATTGACTTCTGCTGATTAGTGAATTCATCTAGACGTTGTGTCACTTTAATACAATAAATTGTTTTTAAAAAATTATTAAATTTGTTAGTGAATATAACATTCCTGAACCCCCACCCCCCATGGATTCCCACGATTTTTAAGATAATCCTCAACTTGCTGTAAGTTCAAAAAAGAACCCACGAATTTTCCGAGCTGCGTGTTACGAACCTCAAATTATCGGGGGTTGACTGTATAAACAATCCTTCTGCTGATGTAGAGGGGAAGAAATTAATAATTTTTTTTATAATAGATTAACATTGCACTGTCTTTATAATCTTTAGGGAAGTTTTGCATATTTGTGTCTGGGGATTATGGAATTTAAAAATAAAAATGTGAAGGAACCCTGATTTTAGTGTAGCACGAATTCAACACACTGATGAAACCTATGATATTCGGATGAAGTCCTGAACATTTAAAGCATATCCTGGGAAAATTACATTTTGAATGGACTTGTTTAGGGGTCAATGCTGAGATTTAAACTCTCAACCCTCAGAATCACCAGTGTGTGTTTTCACGTCTTTCTGCACGATTGTGTTTTGTTTTTGTTTTTTTTACATGGCGTCTTCTCTACATCCAAAGTCTCTCTATTTCAGTCAATCACCTATTTAAAACATGGAATCCTTTCTTCTTTCCATTGTGGACATTTGCGCCACACAACCTGTTCACCTTTTTTCCAAAAGGTTTTTCATGCAAATGTCTGTCATAATTTTTCTTGCCTATGTTGGGAGTGTTTAATGTAAGGGAACTGGTAGAGCAGTGGCATGATGTTTGAACAGAAGATCAAATCTCATCAACAGGATTCCCCTGTTTTTTTTTTTAAATGTCGCTTGACTGTTTTATGCGTCATGTCTGTAACTTATAAACGAATAAACATTCTGTAGCCATTTTTAGTTCCATTCAGTTATAAAGAGGTGTTAAAGTGAACAGTAGTAGTGTTAAAGCGTGAGGTCGTTAATTGGTTCCATTAAACAATGAGCACCTTCATTCAAACCCTCATCCCACACACCAATACACTTTTGGAATGGAACCAGATTAGCCAGTATAGCAAGTGATGGGTCCAAACCGATGTCATAAAGGTAACGCGTCGTGTTTTATTCCTCATACCTCAGCAAGTTACGTTTTAAAAAGCCTCGACTTATTGTCATTTTTATCCGTTTATCACTCATCACTTACTTAACCTGCTTCTAATTTCTTTTCTCCAAAACTTGGAAATTCCTTGGTCCTGAAGTGAAATCCTTCGCCTTTCAGAATCTTCAAATCTTAGAAATGATTGACAATAGGCACTTAATAAAATGTCCATTTACAGAAAGCTTCTTCATATCGATACATTTTTCCTGTTTTCTTCCAGGCAAAGAGGCGGTTGGATTTGGAGGATCCGCACTATCTTCCAGATTTCCTCACACCCAAAGGAAAAGGGAACACACCCTCAGGAAGACTCTCCAGCCCAAGAAGTGAGTGAAAGAAAGGGGATGTGTAGAATTATCTTATCATGTAAAATTACAGCAGATGATTGACAGACTGTAAACGACAATTGTATCCGTAAAGTGCGATGCAGGAAAACTATTTTAGATTATTTTGTGTCATTATAAACATACGCAAACTATTTGCTGGAAATGCCAGGTGTCACAATACTTTGATCCAATGTGCTTTTTTTTTTTTTTTTTTTTTTTTGTATTTTTGGTTTTCCCCAAACTGTTACCACAATGTTGGAGGCACATAATTGTCTTTTAAATTCTCCTAATACGTTTTAATTTCACACTCGGGCCAAATAAGAACTTTTTAACAAGTCCAAAGAGCATGTTTTATCTTTATACCACACTCTTCCTGGGATCCATCAAACCCCTGATCTAAATAAAGCTTTTTCGCGGATGATTAAATAAATAAATTGTTTAAATTATTTTTTATATTTATTACACAGCACCGAAGTCTCCTGGTGAAAGAACGCGCTACGACACATCCCTCGGCCTGCTCACCAAGAAGTTTGTGGGGTTGCTGAGCGAGTCAGCAGATGGCGTTCTGGACCTGAACTGGGCTACCGAGGTGCTGGAGGTGCAGAAGAGGAGGATCTATGACATCACCAATGTTCTGGAAGGAGTTCAGCTCATTCGCAAGAAATCCAAAAACCACATTCAGTGGCTGTAAGTGTGTTTAACCCCACAAAATAATACTGTGTGTGTATATGTGTATATATGTATGAGAAGGGTGTTGAAAAGAAAATTCTTTCCAATACTATTCAATTTCAAAAACAATATTACCAACTTTACCGACTCTAAAAGAAATTATAATTAATCTCATCCACTCTCAAAGAAAATATGACCAATCCCATTCAATTTGGATTAAAAACATTAATAAAAAAATAGAACATAATCATGAAAATGTGCGAAATGAAATAAATACGAATATGTTCTTTAATAAATATAATTACATAATCAAAAATTAAAATAAAATAATATAGCGCTCTCCGTGCAGCACGCAGTCTTGCGTGCAAAAACAAACAGCATTAGTTATTTGCCTCTAGAGGGCACCCTCATAATTACAGCTGACTAGAAGCCCGGAAAAACTATCAGCATTGACTTCTGCTGATTTTTGCAGTTCCGGCAATCAATTCTGTGCCGGATAATTGGCAAAACTGATAAATTAGTCAACCTTTAAAAAATAATTATGATTAGTCCTACCCACTCTTGGGGGAATTTTTTCCTAGAAGACTTTAATCTGGATTTTTAAGATACTTAAGCTATTTTTAAAGAAGGTTCAACAGCATTTTGTTAAATTCTTTTGTTTCTTGATATGTATTATAGTGTGACCGGAGTGTTTGAGGGCTCAGCAAGTGCTTCGGAGCGAACCAACGCTCTGCAGCGAGAACTCGCCGAGTTGGACAGGAAGGAGAACGCCCTGGATGACCTCATCCAGTCCAGCACCAATCAGCTACGAGAGCTCACTGAAAACAAAGACAACCAACGATATCCTTTCAGCCTCCGCCATGTGTGTTTACATATTATCCTTCGGGTGTGTGTACTCGAGTGTGTGAGTGAGTGTGTATTTGAACACTGCAGAGATTAATCTTTAACTCAAACCTACATTCGGATATGTGACTTATCAGGACATTCGGTCTATCTCGAGTCTGCAGAAGCAGACGGTCATTGCAGTCAAAGCTCCTTCAGAGACCAAGCTGGAGGTTCCGGAGGTATCTGAGGTGAGTGTCGGATTTTCATCCTACCACTTCGCTCAGGTTTGCTCATCTCGTCTCATCCTCAGAATCCGGACCACAATTTCCCCAGGGTCTTAGTGCTAATCCTATTACAATCCTTTCTATACAACATATAACCTTATTTAATGTGAGCTCAGAAACTATATATTTTTATAGAAATCCAAAAATAATTTTATATATTTAAAATGGCACATATAAACAATTTAGAGTATTTAATACCAAACCCTTTTTTCCTTCTTTGTATCAGCAGGGGTCGATGCAAATCTACCTGAAGAGCAAAAACGGTGCTATTGAGGTGTACCTGTGTCCAGACGAGGTGCTGTTAGAGGATGAAAGCCCGGTAAAGCTTGGTTCTGCTAGGAAGGACCACTCGTATGGCATCCCACACGTGACCCCCTCCATCACCCCCCCGTCTCACCCGAGCACGCCCAAACCGCAGCGCAGTCTCGAAGGTAACTACAAAATACTGCAAACTCCAAACATCCAGGACTTTAGTCACATGGATCCATTTGGGAGCTGATAATTATGCTGTATCTCTACTTCCTTCACAGCTACACCGTCCAAATCCCAGAGCCTCTGTAGCAATAGCACGTCCACCCTGATGGATGTCGAGGGCATTTTGGGGCTTCCTCCCAGCCTGCTGCAGATCACCGAAGATCAACTTCCGTGTACAAACATCACCTCCGACCCGTCGTTTGTGAGTTTTTCGCCTCCTCTTGACCACGAAGACTACCTCTGGGGGCTGGAGGATGGAGAGGGGGTTTCAGACTTTTTCAATAACTACGATCTGGGGGATTTACTCCAGAACTGAGACTGTACACTTCACCCCGTGGATTAAATGGTACGATCCTCAACTATCTTCAAATGGACTCATTTATACTTTGAATTCGGACTACACTTATTTCATAGGTGTATTTCGCCTCACGAGGATCGCAGGATCTTTCGGAAATAACTCGCTCATGCTCAAACAGTCGCAGTGCGCCCTCTAGAGGAGGAGCTCAGCCTTCGTCTTTTCCATGCTCTTGTTCAGAATAGCGCATCACAATTTAGACGGGCGACAGGATCTCGTACGTACGGTGATTTTACGCCTCTATTACCCCCCTGCCGTTTCCCAATCAGTCCTTCACATGTTGTTGTGTTTTCGCAAACTGGCCTCACAGGAAAATCACTACAATGATGTGTATTAGGACTAGGGGATGATGAACCTACTTTGAGGAATAGGTTTTAGTACACTAGAAAGCCATCACTGATTCGCTGTAGCCATAGTTAGCCGGCTAGCTAGTTCATTAGATATTTTCTGAAAAAAAAAAAAAACGACGAATATATTTTTGTACCTTGGATCGTCTTTTAGGCAAAAGAGAGACTGTAGGAAATTTAAGTGGTGCTTCTCATCTCTATATATATATATATATATATATATATATATATATATATATATATAATTAGTTTGTGTATTTTTCTGTAGATGCTTTATTTTTCTTCCCATTGATTTCAATTTCAAACAAAAAACTCAGGAAATTTTTTTTTTCTATAATTTCTTAGATGCAATTTTATTTATTTTATTATTTTACTATCGTTTGCCCACTAGAGGGCAGCAGTAGGCCACACGCATCATTATTGGTGCGTTACAGGATGTTCTTTCTAAAAAAAGGAGGTCTATACAACATTCAGATGGTGGTACTCTGTGTGTTGGACCTTTTGCCTATTCGAAATTGGAAATCAGGCCGTGTTCTTGCTGTTGCATTATTACCTCAACTGTATATCAATTTCAAGGTAAAAGGTAGATGAAAAGACCGTCAAAGTCTCGACAAGCACACTCCAAAATAGGACATCCCAGAAAAGTGGAAGTTTTTATAAGATCAAGTTAATGCATATTATAGGGGGGGGGGGAGACACCTGATGATAGGATTGGACACCATTTAGTGTGTGTGTATATACATATACGAAGCACATCAATGAAGCCAGTATTTTATATCTGGGGAGAACCTGTACTGAGACACATAACTTATATGAAATCTCTCACTGATGTCTGTGAAGTCCATATATAATGCTTCTGTAATCCAGAATGAATCTAGATTAGCTCTGCAGCACTGTTCTTGCTACCTCTCAGTGTTGGCATGTTCCCACTTCAACACATCGGCATATTTACGGTGTTCCGGCAGCTACGTTCCTTGAAGTGATCCTGATTTTTTTAATATGGTTTGTTTTCTGTGAACATTTTATTTTATGATGCACTGTGGTTTGTATGTGTGTGTGTGTGTGTGTGTGTGTGTGTGTGTGTGTGTGTGTGTGTGTGTGTGTATATAGATAGATAGAGAGAGAGAGAGAGAGAGAGAGAATGAATATCAATCAATCCATGTTCATCAATTCATAAATCTAGATATAAAGAAACACCAGACAATGTCTTCTGAACAAAAAACACAATCAGCCGACATGATACTTCATACCCGAGTCATCACACGTGCTTGTGATATTATTATAATAATAAAAAAACACGTTAAAGGATAGAACGCTGTGGTTGATTCGAAGACGAGTGACATTTGACGTGCTTTTTATTATAAAGTGATCGATTTCTGAAATGTACATTGCACATCAAAAGTATTTATTGGTATTATTACTTTATAATGGTGTGTGTGTGTGTGTGTGTGTGTATATACACACACACACATTTCCGAGTGTGTGATGATTTTAGCATTCAGATATAAACCAAAAATTATTCTTTCATTCTCGCCCGAACTAGTTCTCTTTTTGTTTTTTGTTGATTTTGTGTTGTCTGCGTCACGCTGAAATCTCGCCCCACCCGTCCTAAAGGCGGAACCAGAACCAGTCTGATGTGTGCAGATGAGCCACGGCTTAATTTTAAATTCAGATTCGTTTCTCATCTTTCAGCGTGTGTGTGTGTGTGTGTGTGTGTGTGTGTGTGTGTGTGTGTTTTAATGCTGTTTTTTGCCCTTTACTTTTTTTTTTAATTCTTCACTTATTTATACAAAAGACGTAAAAACTCGTCTGAAATCATTCATTTAAAGGTCTTCGCTTGATATACAGTATAAAAGCCGACATTGGTGTGATCAGAAATTTTACTGGATTTTATCTTTCAAACTGATGAATTTTTTTATTATTCTGGTTTAAAACCTAGGACTTGTGTGAATGTTTTTTATTTTTTCCTCCCGTAAATTTCTCGTTTACTCGTCCCACACGTGGGACTAATGTCCTGTCCTAACAAACTTGAAAGTGGTGTGTTTTTATGAGCATGTTTCAGTGTGTGTGTGTGTGTGTGTGTGTGTGTTTGAGTGTTTGCATGACGAGGTATTGGGTAGCGAGTTTTGCTATAGAAGAAAAGTTTTAGCAGATTGTTTTATAGGGTACTTTGTAATTATATTTGCTGTCAGTGGAAGAGAATTAATTTGTATTTATGTTGAATTTGACAGAAATGATTTCTTAAGTAAATGTAAATAAGCAAAAATTGAAGCAGGGAGCACTTAATATTTTGTGGTGTTTTTGTTTGTTTTGGAAAAAAAATAAAACCCTGGTGTTATCGGGAATGTGGTTTTCGATTTATTGAACGATTGAGTCAAGCCAGTGCACTCTTAGACCCGCCCCCAAACCCGGGTATGAAGGACATCCGGCGTAAAACGTGTTCCAAATCGAATATGCGGATTACGAATCAAAATTTCATCCCGGATCCGTCGAGACCCGGGTTACCGACGAGCGCCACAGGTATCGTTAACCAACAGGGTACTTATACTGACAACAGGGTACCTCAGATATCTGATGCAGAGAAGCTCGTCCATGCGTTCATGACCTCCAGACTGGACTATTGTAATGCATTACTAGGTGGATGTCCTGCATCATTAATAAACAAGCTACAGTTACTCCAGAATGCAGCAGCCAGAGTTCTCACAAGGTGGAGAAAATATCACCATATAACCCCAATCTTCTCATCACTACACTGGCTACCTGTTAAGTTTCAAACCGACTACAAACTACTGCTACTTACTTACAAAACACGTAATGGTTTATCTCTCATGTATCTCTCCAGTCTTCTAACACGCTACAATCCATCACGCTCCTTCAGATCCCAAAACTCCAGACTTCTAGTAGTTCCAAGAATAAGAAAGTCCACTAAAGGCAGCACCTTCATAGCAGTGGAACCCAAACATGCTGAAACATCTAGAGACGTACCAGCGCCATTTAGATTCCACTTCATGTGGAGTTTGAGCATTGGACCTCTTTGAGTGTTTAAAGGCTCTGGCATGGAGAAGCTGGTGTTGGATCTGTGATGATCTCAGATGTTGAGATGTTTAATGAGTTGCTCAGTAGCTTCTGGTTCTACAACCTCAATTGACTGTAGAAGACTGTAGAAAGATCACTCATAATCACACACTCCAGTGCTCATGTTAGTTCTCACACTCCTGTGTTTTGTATTGTTTTAGATTTATGATCACACTCTTGATGTCACCCAAATGAGTCTGGTTCCTCTCAAGGTTTCTTCCTCATAACGTCTAAAGGCGTGTTTCCTTGCCACAGTTTCCCCCAGGCTTCTCATCAGGAATAAACACACATCATTCACTTTAATCCTTAAATTCTGTAAAGCTGCTTTGAGACAATGTTCATTATGAAAAGTGCTACAGAAATAAACTAGAACTTGCTCATGTATATTTTTTCTCCAGGACGTCTCATTTACTTGTCCCACATGTGGGACTAATGTCCAGTTCTAACTTGAAAATTGTGTGTGTTTGCATGATGAAGTATTAGGTAGTGAGATTCACTTGCTAGAAGAAATGTTTTATTGAATTCCTATCGTCTCTACTTCAATAGTTATGAAATTCCAGAGAGTGTTGACGTGTGTATTTCCCACACTAATGCGGATGTGACACGAATGATGTCATTGTCTGATTCAGACACGCAGGTACACGACTGTGTTAATTATGACTCAGTCCTACTTCAGACGAAAACCTTGAAAACTAAATGTCGGAGGTCAGAGGCTGGGTTGTTTTGTTGTAGGCCCAAAGGATGTAGTTAAAAAAACACTGATATATTTTATAGATTAAATTATTGACTTTTCCATTCGTATGCTGCTCTTTCCCAGATTTATCACAAACGTGCAGTGGTACAATGGTATACGATGTCTTTGGATGCAGTAGCATGACATTTCCCCTTCATTTCAACCAGGAGACCCATAACTGTTCCATTAGATTAGATCAGAGCAGATTAGATCAAATCTGAGCAGAGTAGACCAGAACCAATCTGATTAGATTAGATTAGAATAAATCTGATCGTCAGAGTAGATTATATTAAATCAGAGTAGAGTAGATTAGATAGATTAAATCAGAACAGAATATATAAGATTTAATTAGATTAGATTTAATTAAAGTAGAGAAAAAGAATATTAGATAAAATCAGAGTAGATTAGATGAGATCAGGGTAGAATAAATTAAATAAAATCTGATTAGATCAAAGCAGAGTAGATAAGATAAAATCTGATTAGATTAGATCAGAGTAGTTAAGACCAGAGCAGAGTAGATTAGATGACAGAGTAAATTAGATCAAATGTGAGTAGAATAGATAAAACCAAATAGATTTGATCAGAGCAGAATACATTTGATTAGATGCTATCAGAGTAGATTAAGGATGATTAACAATAATTAGAGTAGAGTAGATTAGATGGGATCAGATCAAGTAGAGCAGATTATATAAAATCATGGAGGAATAAATTAGATCGAATCCAGTTAGATCAGAGCAGTGTAAAGATAATTAGATAAACTCAGAGCAGAGTAGATTAGATAAAATCAGAGTAAAGTGAAGCAGGCCAAGTCTGATTAGATTAGATCAGAGTAGATTAGATCAGAGCAGACTAAAGATGATTAAAAACACCAGAGCAGAGTAGATTACATTAAATCAAAGTAAAGTGGAGCAGTCCAAATCTGATTAGATTAGATCAAAATAGTTTAGATCAGAGCAGAGTAAAGATGATCAGATAAACCCAGAGCAGAGTAGATTAGATAAAATCAGAGTGAATTGAAGCAGGCCAAATCTGATTAGATGACAGAGTAAATTAGATTAAATTAAATTAGATTTGATTAGAGCAGAATATATTTGATTAGATGCCATCAGACTAGAGTAAAGAAGATTAGATAAAATCAGAGCAGAGTGGATTAGATTAAATGCAGGTAAACTAGATTAGAGTAGATTAGATTAAGAGATCCAGTGCACAGAAGAAAGATATCAGACACTCTTTCCTCACCCTGGCAGTAATTTACCAGAATATATTTAATTCCACTGGGTTGGAATTAAAGTACAAGTTTAAACACATTGTCTTACACCCACAGATAGACAAAAGCTCTGAGTGTTGGGTGGTTCCACCCAGAGTGTGAAGTGTGTGTGTAGTGTGTGTGTATAGTGTGTGTGTTCCTTTTAAAGTGTATTCAAATTCCTGTCCGAATAGTGTCTCCAGGGAAGCCCTGAGCAGCAACATTCTGCACTTAAATGTGGGAAAAGGAAACGTGATACACTGTTTACCTCAAAATAAAGAAAGTATGTGTGTGTGAGTGACAGCGAGCGACGTCTGAAAAAGGCTGAGCCCAGTGACTCATTCATGTCATGTTTCTGGGGTTTCATTACAGTTTGTGACTGCGTGAAGTCATCTATTCCACACACTTTTTGTTTTGATGGCTTCAAAAATGTGAACTTTCCAGTCCCCAGCTCCTGTTAAGAACCTCCATTCTTCTGGGAAGATGTTCAACTTCTTTTACATTTATGGCATTTTGGCAGACACCCTTATCCAGAACGAGATCAAAAACAATTAAGCAGTTACGGGTTTAGACCCTTGCTCGAGAACCCGGCAGTGGCAGCTTGGTTTAATGGTGTTGCAGGGATTTGAACTTATGCCCTTCTGGTCCAACGTCCCCACTAGATTTTGGAGTGAGTTTTGGAGACAGGTATTGATGTAGGTGAGGTGAGGAGGCCTGGGGTGCAGTCAGCTTCTACATTCATCCAAATGGGTTGAAGTCAGAGCTCCATAGCAAGAGATCTTCCACTCAATCTTTGTGCATAGGTGTATTGTCATGCTGGAACAGGTTTGGATCTTCTACTTCAAGGGAAGGGAAAATTTCATACTACAGCATCCAAAGACACGTATGCAATTGTGTGCTTCCAATTTTATGGGACGAGTTTTGAGAAGAAGTACATATGGCTTAAAAAGTTTAGATATACCTTTGTCCCAATATTTAATTGTTTAAAAAGTCCTGTAGATGATTTTAGTTTCTGATGTAATCAAAAGACTGTGTACATATAATGTTACTATAAAATAACCACAGTCAGTACTAACATTAGCCACATCAGACACCCAGCTGAAAGAAAAAGTGTGCCGAAAGATCACCAGGTCAGCAATGCAGCTTTTTCAAAAGGCAGAGCCGTCATGTTCCAAAAATAGCATTCCAAGAATTTCCGCGACACGTGATATAGTTCATCTGCTTAACTTACGTAAGAGCTAACGTTACAGAAATGCCAGAATTGTTTCTACAGTTTCTTGACAATGACTTTGTAGGATGGTTTTCTAAAACTTATGTGAGAAAATCTGAGAGACTCTAGAAAGTTTTGATTCAAAACGTTCCTTACAAACCCTACAAACTTTCTACTCATGGACTGTATACTGAGCCCGTTAACAAATACATATATATAAATATACAGTGTGGATTTAATACAATTCATTAAAATGTAATTACAATTTCAAATGTAATTAAAATTCCACAGTATCTGAGAAGAAATCGATTTATACTTACAAGGACATTTACAAGACGAACTTTTCGAGAAATGCTGGACATCGTGAGGAAAAGTCGCCCTCCAAACAGTTTAAAAATATGAATACTTTTGGGTTTTCTTTCTTGTAGAATCTGAAAGCAAAGTAGATTAGATAAAATCCAGAGTAAAGTAAAACAGTGAAGTAAAACAGGCCAAATCTGATTAGATTCGAGTAAATTAGATGAAATTTGAGTAGAATAGACTTAATTAGATTTTTTTTGAGGAGAATATTTTTGATTAGATGCCAGCAGAGTAGATCAGATGAGATCAGATAGAGTAGAGCAGATGATATAAAATCAGGGTAGAATAAATTTGATAAAACCTTATTAGATCAGAGCAATGTAAAGATGATTAGATACACCCAGAGCAGAGTAGATTAGATAAAATCAGAGTAAAGTAGAGCAGGCTGAATCTGATTAGATTAGATCAGATTAGATTAGATTAGATCAGAGCAGAATAAAAATGATTAGATACACCCAGAGTAAACTAGATTAGATAAAAATCAGAGTAAAGCAGAGCAGGCCAAATCTGATTAGATTATATCAGAGTAGATTAGATTAGAGCAGAGCAGAATAAAAATGATTAGGTAAAAATCAGAGTAAAGTAGAGCAGGGCGAATCTGATTAGATCAGAGTAGACTAAAGATGATTAGATACACCCAGAGCAGAGTAGATTAGATCAGAGCAGACTAAAGATGATTAAATACACCCAGAGCAGAGTAGATTAGATCAGAGTAGACTAAAGATGATTAGATACACCCAGAGCAGAGTAGATTAGATAAAATCAGAGTAAAGTAGAGCAGGACAAATCTTCTTAGATTAGATCAGAGTAGATTAGATCAGAGCAGAGTAAAGTAGAGCAGGCCAAATCTGATTAGATCAGAGTAGATTAGATAACATTAAAGTAAATTTGATAAAAATGTAAGTAGAATAGATTAGATTTAATTAAATTCCATCAGAGCAGAATATATTTCATAAGATACCATCATAGTAAAGTAAAAAAGATTAGATAAAATCAAAGCAGAGTAGATTAGATTAAATGCAGGTAAAAAAAAAAAGATTAGAGAAGAGTAGAATAGATTAAGAGATCCAATGCACAGAAGTAAAATATCAGACACTCCTCTGCAAAAATCTGCACAAAATCCACACAATTTCTCTTTATTTTAAATAAAGAAAATCCATAATGAATGGAAAAAATGCATAAAAACCCCGGGGTCATTTTTCTGAGGTGAATATCATTGCTTCTGTTAGAGATGATGTACAGGGAGGTGCAGTTGTGGCTACAGTGAAAGGAGACGTGTTGAAATGTGTGCATTGGGTTTCTCGCTTCATGACCTTCATTCTCTCCGTATGAGATTCCTGTGTGTGATGCAGCGCTCTGTTTTTTTACGTTCCTCTATAGTATTGATGGTTTCTACAGACTTGACGTAACACTGATGGTATTAAGAGGTGGATTAATTCACTGTGTGTGAAATGCACTGTCTGACGCTGGTCCGCACCGTTATAACCCAACAATCTTTTTGTTTTAAATGTAAACTACATAGACAAAAGTGTGTGGACACCTGACCATAAGGTGAAATGATAATGTAATACTACCACGTCCAAATACATCCGAAACTATAATGAGCCTTTATCGTTGTGGTAGAAGAACCACACATGGCTGTACAAGACGTTTTGCCTATATAGTCAGAGGTGTAACAGGTAGCTGAAAGGCACTGAAATAGATTCCAACATGACTTGAGTAAGTCTTTAAGTCTCTGATTTGAACAGTACTTGAGTATTTGTCTCATATTGAACGTAGGCACAAGGATGCACTAGTCCTCAAGACACATGTTAGTCATCACAACTGCTTCTTCAACATGCCAGAATGAAACATACACGCCGGTAAAAATCAAAAATAAAACATTGTAGTAAAGCGAACTTTTAAGGAAGGGATCTTCAATTAATAAATACAATTATAAATAAATGATCACATAATCATTAGTATTCAATGGATGAATGAGAGGGAAGTCATGTTTTTTTATTCTTTTAGGTAAAACCAAATATTCAGAGCTGAAAGTGATGCAACTCTCAGTCTCCGAGGGGCAACTTCAACAAAAAAACACCGGGTTCTTAAAGTTTTGGAAAATGTATTCAAGCTCTTTTTTTGGACTGAAATTGAGGCCAGATGTGTTTAAAAAAAAAAAAAAAGTCCCTCACAGGCAGCAGATGTGTGTCATCTTCAACAGAGGTACAAAATTGTAATTAAGTGAAATTAAATAGAGTCGAGTATAAAAGTATATCTATTGAATCATAAATGTAGTTGAGTAGAAAGTAAAAGTTATAACTTTGATAGAAAATAGCCAGAAATTGATGTAAACACAGTAACTCAAATACTTTACACCACCGCCTGTAGTGTGTGGATCTGAATAGTTTTTCTCATTGTGAAGGGTGAATAAAGGAGCCCATAAAACGTCTGACTTGATCTTTTTTTTTCCCTTTCATCCTTCTGATGCACAGCCAGAACCTCTAAAACTTCAAAATCCTGTTTCTGAGTTCACTCCAAATCTGACTTTCACTCCATACTCCGCTCACGGTACTTAATATCAGTGTTTTACTGTAAATCATGTCATGTTAACAGATAACTGTGCTCGAGTCAGCAGATTTGGACGGTGAAGATGAGAGTCATGAGTGTGCTGGGAAATGTGACGTTCCTTCTCTCACCTTTACGGGAACAGAGCTTTCGCACTTCTCATTGTACATGCTCTGTTCCAAAACACGCCTCTGTGCACGCCCGGTTGGTCGGGATTGTGACCTAGGTCACAATGGAAGGTGGGGTTTGGAGGAGGGGGGTTGGAGTGTGAAAGCTGGAGAAAAGACAGAGGCTGAAAAAGGGGGCAGCTCGGTTCCACTGCTATTCAGACAGAGTATTCAGGCAAATCCTCCACACACTCTTTCTTCTTTCACACACTCTTTCTCTCTCGCTGTTCTTTACATTTCCGAGTAAAACTACACACATATTCACAAACACACACCTGTACTCTTTTCTTCTCTTTGTAGCTTAGTAAATACACGTTTCCTTTCGCCGTTCACTTTCTCCCGGAGGCACCTTTTCCCAAAAACCCACACTTAATCCAATCCACAACGATATATATATATATATATATATATATATATATATATATATATATATATATATATATATATATAAGAGAAATGTTGCAAAGGCTTCTGGGTGACGATTAAGCCCCAACTAACTCAGGTTTACATTTTACTACAAAGTTGTGTTCTGCATATAATAATACGTTTGTGACGAGGGTTTATCTTGAAAGGATTTCCGTCAATTATTTATTATTATTTAAATAAATATAATCATTAATTGCCTCAATTATTCAGCAAGTCAGTGCAAATTCCTGCAAATTATGCAAGCAGAGTAAAAGAAAGCACTCAGCTAGAAATAAGAGTACACACACACACACACACACACACAAAGACCATGGATTAGTGTGGTTTATAACTCAGGCTGGTCATATAACCACTAACCACTGTATACATTTTCCATGCGGAGGAAGTACGGAGGCCTCATGTCTTGTTGAGCGCAAGGAAAAAGAAAAGAAAGAGATTATTGCTTGCAGATCTCAGAGTCAGAGCTCAGATATGTCCCATATGGTGTGTGTGTGTGTGTGTGTGTGTGTGTGTGTGTGTGTGTGTGTGTGTGTAAGACGTGTGTTTTTCCAGGATTTAAAACAACAGTCTCTGCTCTTCAAATCTACCATTTTAATCCCATATTTGTGATTTATAAGTATTTGGATCTGTGAGCTTCAGACAATGGATTTTACTGTGGCAGAGCTTCTGCTTGTGAGTTCCCTGATGTGGAGATTTCGAGTTATGCTGGTAGCTGGGTTAGCAATGAGGGTGGAAGGAAAGGAGTAGTTTCACGGCATGTAAAAACACCCCTGGCTATACTTCCTGTCCAAATAAAACACTTTATGATAATATTTATGAATGAAATGTTATTAAAGAACGGAGAAAACTCATGCTCAGACTGCAGGGTTTCCAGGGTTCCTATGAAACTGCGCCAATTTTATTCTTAATTAACAAAGTTTTCTTTTTGATCAAGGTTTTTATTTGTCAATGCCACCATTTGTGCAGACATACAGGAACCAAAATCCTTGCGTGTGTCAGCACACTTGGCCAATAAACCTGATTCTGATACTGATTCTATATATATAAGCCGGGTGAATATTTCTCGTAAACATCTGAATGTGTAAGGTGCAGTATTCATCCTAATAGATGTAAACATACTGAAGTTCTGAGTTTGAGGTGTTTGTAAGGTGCAAGACAGAAAGCAGTCCTTAACGTGTAAAAGTGCGGATTTAAATAATTTGTACATGTAAAGGCTTTAAAATAGGTGTTTGATTTTTATAATCTCAGACCATAATTGTTAGATTTAGTTGTGAATTTGCCACCTTTAGCTGTACAGCAGTGTTTGGTGGAGAAAATCGGTTGTAAGAATAAAAATATTACTCATAAACAATAAGGAAAGAAGTGTCCCAGAAAAAAAGGGTCACTGTTTGGACACTGCAAAAAACTCAACCGTCTAAATATGAGTAATAAATGCATGATTTAAGAGGATACAGAGTAGTAAAAAGTCAAATAATCTGCCAGTGCTGTAAGCTAATTACACTTGGTAAGATTTCTTGAAATAAGGAAACATATCTAGACTTTAAAAAAAAATTCTGAAAATAAGCATTAAAACACTTTAAAATATTGTTTTTAACAGATTGTGATTAATTTGCGTGAAAAAGATCTTAAAACCAGAGCTACCGAACGAGAGGACTCCTCTGAATTTGAGATTCGCAATCATTAGATATTCTGTCTTCAAATAAACACAGCATTTAAACTAAAAACAGGTTTACTATTAAAATCAAGAGCACGCATACATGCGCATTTTTACCAATTAATGAAACATATTCGACATGAGAAACTGAAATTAAACTACAGGACAACTAAGTAAAAAGTAATTTGTATAAAGAAATAATGACAATAATGGATACTATTTTGGAAAAGTGTGGTGACTTAATACTGCATTTGTTATTAAATATTATTACAGCTAAAATAAGTCAGCAAATGATGTCTTTGATGGTCATTAAGCTCAATTTTGCAGGTAGAATAAATTTAAACTTTACTACCTAATCTTAAAACAGTCATGATTATTGTTAAAATAAGATCAATGAGATTTTAATGGCTAGAAATCAGATGGTAAATCTTGACTGGTTGATGAGTTTTCAGCAATGGCTTTTTATATGCAGATACATAAGACAGGAGGTGGAGCTGGAGGTAGCAGAGCTGAAGATGTTGAGATGTTCGTTGGGAGTGATGATGATGGACAGGATTAGAAATGAGTTTATTAGAGGGACAGCACATGTAGGACGTTTTGGGGACAAGGTGAGGGAGGTGAGATTGAGATACCCCATGTGCAGAGGAGGGACATGGGGTATATCAGTAGGAGAATGCTGAGGATGGAGCCACCAGGAAGGAGGAAAAGAGGAAGAAAGGAGGAGGTTTATGGATGTGGTGAGGGAAGACATGCAGGTAGTTGGGTTGAAAGAGGCAGTTGGAGGACAGGGGGTTATAGAGAAGAATGATTCGCTGTGGAGCCCCCTAATGAGAGAAGCCGAAAGAAAAAGAAGAAGTGACAATTATTTGGTGGTAAAAACTTTTTTGGCAATATAATTAAACTGTCTACTACACTAGATACACTCAAGGCAAACCGGGAAATGTTACAGGTCTGAAAATGAATGCTAGCGTGGCGGTACTACATGTAGTAGTAGTTGCTAGTGTGTCCTAATACTGATAGGTGGCGCACATGTCAGGGGGCCAGTCCAAAGATTAATCAAGATGGAAGACAACAGCATTAGTGCCTCTATAGAACAGCGTGTGGTGATGAAGTTTCTTGTAAATGAAGGTGAGGATATCTACAGACTTCAAGCACAGTGCGGTGATGAGACGCTCAGCCACAGTAAGACATTTGACTGGTGTAAAAGTTTCAAAGATGGCCGTACGTCCTTCAGAGATGAACCTGGATTGTTCTTTTATTTTATAAACTCAAAAGTCCCGGTTTGAACACCCCGTTCGTAGTTACGAATAATCTTATAGCAGCTATTAACAGTAGCACAAATTGATGTTATATATCATAATCATACTCTTGGTGACACCCAAATGAGGATGGGTTCCTTTTGGAGGCATCAATTTAAATATAAGTGAACCTCGTTTTATAAATCCTTCATTCTTTAAAGCTGCTTTGAGACAATGTCCATTGTTGATGACGCTGTTGAAATAAAAATTCATTGCATTGCATTGAATATGTTACAGAAAAAGAAAACGGAAGTCATATGTACAGAAGATTGTCCATGTGGTAAAAATATTTGGCCTGGTCACACCATTCCACACCACATTATTCCACAGATTAATTTACTTTAATCATTTCAATACTTCTAACATAAATAACAAAGTTCTTGGCTACCTCGCAATGAATTATTATTATTAATATCAATATTATTATTATTATTATTATTATTATTATTAGATGATGATGATATCTGCACAAACTTTTCTCAGTGGCACACCATAGAGAGAGACAGAAACATTGATACAACAGGATATTTACTCCAAACACATCCTGTTTGCTTTACTGACAGGGGTTTTTTTTGTAGGACAAACCCATCAGGGTGTGGACTGATCAGACCTCTTTCCAAAAAAAAAAGAAAAAAAAAAGAATCAAATGGAGCCTCATTATCTTGTACAAACAGTCTCGCGACTTCCTTTTGTTATGATGTGGTGAAGTGGTGGCTGGATGGAAAAGTCTCTGGATTGCTGATTATAAGGTTGGGGGTTGAAGTACTGCCCAGCACTGCCCAGTACTGCCAAGCTAATATTGGGCCATTGAGTAAAACATATGGCAAGCTTTCTGATCTCATTTAATCTTAGGGGTAACCATGGACAATCAACTGGACAGTCTTTTTCTTCTCGTGTTGCTAATCTAACACGCTCATATCAATTTCTCCTCTACAATATCAGGAACATTTGTCTTTTTTGTCCAAACCGGACATTCAGGTGCTTCTTCAATCCTCATCGTATTAAGACTAAACTCTTGCAACTTGTTCTTGTTTAAAAAGACAATCGACTGATGCAACTGATCCAGAATGCAGCCGCATGACTTGTTTTCAACCTTCCTAGGTTCTCCAGTACCACCCTGTTTTCACACTCCGTCTACTGGCTTCCTTTAGCTGCTACATCAGATTTAAAAGACTGTTGCTTAACTACAACTAAAAAGGACCAGCACACCTCTAGCTTTCAGGACTTATCTGAATCTCTCAGAATACAATGAAGACATGCTTCCAGATTCTTCTCTGCTCTGGCATTGAAGTGGTAGAAGGAATTTCCACTTGATTTCCAAACAGCTGATTCACAAGCAGTTTTAATGTGAGGTCTAAAGAGCCTGTGACATTGCAGTAGACCAGGAATCACCAACATGGTGCCCGCGGACACCAGGTTGCCGCAAGGACCACACGAGTCGCCCGCAGGCCTTTTCTAAAAATAGCTCACCATAGCGCCACTTACCAGTGAGCTGCATCTAACTTTTTTGTTGCTATTCTTTTTAAAAATCACACATGCATTGGTGTGAATTTTAAAATGACAATATTAAGTAACATCACTAATTATTAATATTAACATATAATTAAATTAAGCAAATTCGTTATTTTGGAAGTGTGTATCAAACTGGTAGCCCTTCACATTAATCGATACCCAAGAAGTAGCTCTCAGGTCTGAAAATGAATGCTAGCGTGGCGGTACTACATGTAGTAGTAGTTGCTAGTGTGTCCTAATACTGATAGGTGGCGCACATGTCAGGGGGCCAGTCCAAAGATTAATCAAGATGGAAGACAACAGCATTAGTGCCTCTATAGAACAGCGTGTGGTGATGAAGTTTCTTGTAAATGAAGGTGAGGATATCTACAGACTTCAAGCACAGTGCGGTGATGAGACGCTCAGCCACAGTAAGACATTTGACTGGTGTAAAAGTTTCAAAGATGGCCGTACGTCCTTCAGAGATGAACCTGGATTGTTCTTTTATTTTATAAACTCAAAAGTCCCGGTTTGAACACCCCGTTCGTAGTTACGAATAATCTTATAGCAGCTATTAACAGTAGCACAAATTGATGTTATATATCATAATCATACTCTTGGTGACACCCAAATGAGGATGGGTTCCTTTTGGAGGCATCAATTTAAATATAAGTGAACCTCGTTTTATAAATCCTTCATTCTTTAAAGCTGCTTTGAGACAATGTCCATTGTTGATGACGCTGTTGAAATAAAAATTCATTGCATTGCATTGAATATGTTACAGAAAAAGAAAACGGAAGTCATATGTACAGAAGATTGTCCATGTGGTAAAAATATTTGGCCTGGTCACACCATTCCACACCACATTATTCCACAGATTCATTTACTTTAATCATTTCAATACTTCTAACATAAATAACAAAGTTCTTGGCTACCTCGCAATGAATTATTATTATTAATATCAATATTATTATTATTATTATTATTATTATTAGATGATGATGATATCTGCACAAACTTTTCTCAGTGGCACACCATAGAGAGAGACAGAAACATTGATACAACAGGATATTTACTCCAAACACATCCTGTTTGCTTTACTGACAGGGTTTTTTTTTGTAGGACAAACCCATCAGGGTGTGGACTGATCAGACCTCTTTCCAAAAAAAAAAGAAAAAAAAAAGAATCAAATGGAGCCTCATTATCTTGTACAAACAGTCTCGCGACTTCCTTTTGTTATGATGTGGTGAAGTGGTGGCTGGATGGAAAAGTCTCTGGATTGCTGATTATAAGGTTGGGGGTTGAAGTACTGCCCAGCACTGCCCAGTACTGCCAAGCTAATATTGGGCCATTGAGTAAAACATATGGCAAGCTTTCTGATCTCATTTAATCTTAGGGGTAACCATGGACAATCAACTGGACAGTCTTTTTCTTCTCGTGTTGCTAATCTAACACGCTCATATCAATTTCTCCTCTACAACATCAGGAACATTTGTCTTTTTTGTCCAAACCGGACATTCAGGTGCTTCTTCAATCCCTCATCGTATTAAGACTAAACTCTTGCAACTTGTTCTTGTTTAAAAAGACAATCGACTGATGCAACTGATCCAGAATGCAGCCGCATGACTTGTTTTCAACCTTCCTAGGTTCTCCAGTACCACCCTGTT
Source organism: Silurus meridionalis (assembly GCF_014805685.1). Taxonomy (NCBI): domain Eukaryota; kingdom Metazoa; phylum Chordata; class Actinopteri; order Siluriformes; family Siluridae; genus Silurus; species Silurus meridionalis. The sequence goes on along the minus strand of NC_060891.1, from coordinate 25,921,044 downwards.
TTCACACTCCGTCTACTGGCTTCCTTTAGCTGCTACATCAGATTTAAAAGACTGTTGCTTAACTACAACTAAAAAGGACCAGCACACCTCTAGCTTTCAGGACTTATCTGAATCTCTCAGAATACAATGAAGACATGCTTCCAGATTCTTCTCTGCTCTGGCATTGAAGTGGTAGAAGGAATTTCCACTTGATTTCCAAACAGCTGATTCACAAGCAGTTTTAATGTGAGGTCTAAAGAGCCTGTGACATTGCAGTAGACCAGGAATCACCAACATGGTGCCCGCGGACACCAGGTTGCCGCAAGGACCACACGAGTCGCCCGCAGGCCTTTTCTAAAAATAGCTCACCATAGCGCCACTTACCAGTGAGCTGCATCTAACTTTTTTGTTGCTATTCTTTTTAAAAATCACACATGCATTGGTGTGAATTTTAAAATGACAATATTAAGTAACATCACTAATTATTAATATTAACATATAATTAAATTAAGCAAATTCGTTATTTTGGAAGTGTGTATCAAACTGGTAGCCCTTCACATTAATCGATACCCAAGAAGTAGCTCTCAGTTTCAAAAAAGGTTGTGACCCCTGCACTAGACTTTTGATATTCATTGGAGTCCAAATCCATCCTTAATTCGAATTAGAATTGTAACTCGCTCTGAATAAGGGATTGTCTGCCAAATGCCATAAATGCTAATTTATTTAAATTCTGCAAAGCTGATTTAATTTAAAAGTGCTAAACAAATAACATTGAATTGAACTGAATTGAATATATGTGACATATATGTTAAAAATATTCTAATTAGGGCTCTCAATCGATTAAAACTTTTAATCGTGATAAATCGCATAATTATCATAAGTCAACTCCTGATTAATCGCAACTTAATCGCACATATGTATGTGTATTTTTCACGTTTTTATTAATCTAATCAACATGGCCAAGGACCATATGGATGTATGTTAATTATTCGTGTATGTTTATTAATAATGAAATTAAACTCAACATAGAGCACGAAGACAAAAAAGTCTTGTCATTGTTTTAAAGTAATGATGGTGTTTTAAATGACGTAAATCATCAGGAGACCAAACGGAACTTTTGCTACGTTTCCACACGGACGGTTTTAATTGCCGGATTTTGGTGCTTGATGTGAGACTTCAGTAAAACACATTTTTTGTGATTAAAAATGATTTTTCCGTGGAGTTTATTAATTATTATTTTATATATGAGTAAAGAAAAGACGTCGTGAATCAATGTATGTTTCGTTGAATGTTTTAATTTCGCCTCTTTTTTATTTACTTTATCTTTAGTAAAAAAAAACGGTCAAACAGAAATGCCCCATTAATCGCGCGTTAATAAAAATCGGTGTTGTGAAAATGAATTTGCGTTAACACGTTATTAACACGTTCATTTTGACAGCCCAAATTCTAATATTTCTACAGGACAGTTTAAACAGCAATCCTTTCATTTAAGTTGTCAGACATGTTTGGTTATATTCGAAAGGTTGTACACAATTTCCTTTAATGCATGCTAGCATGTTTACCTCTAACAGAAATTCTTCATTCTTCAACTTCTTCAACCTCTTTATCTGAATACATTCATTTGGAGCTCAGTGTCGTAGAACAACACAGATTTGCCTATTAGCAAGAGGTTTACTAGCGCAGCAGTGCTGAATGAACATTTTCATGCGATAGAGTCAAAAATATCTGAAATTAAATGAACAATTGTGAATTTTTTTATATAGATGATTCCATTAAGGCATTAAGACTTTGCTATAAATCTCTGGTGGTGTAGAGTGTTTGGTCACACGTAGCTGTCTTAGGTTAAAAAAATGCTACAGATCAAGCTCAGCAGGTTGTAGACCTTACACAAGAATCACCAGATGTGTTCAGACAAAGATCTTTTTCCAGGTAGATTTTCTCAGCTAATAATGGAAGCTAATGCGCCAAACATCCCGCTGGTAAACAACAAATTTTGGCCATCCGAATCCACTACAGGTTCATTTTGATAGAAAGACTCTGAATACAATCCTGTATGGAAAACATCCTTTTTCATGATAAACCTTTACAGGTTTTGAAAAAATGAATACAAACAACATATCAGGTTCTGAGACCCATCTGGAATATTTCAGTAGACATTTCATGATGTTCATGTGCAACCCAGATGAGGATGGGTTCCCTCTTGAGTCTGGTTCCTCTCAAGGTTTTTTCCTTATTCCATCCTGGGGAGTTTTTCCTTGAGTTTTTTGCCACCGGCTCGCTCATCAGGGACAAACTTACACTTATAAAGAACATATCCATTTTTTATCACCACTCTATCTGTGTAAAGCTGCTTTGAGACAATGTTCTAACGCTATACAAATAAAAATGAATTGAATTGAATTGAAATGAAGGTAAGGCTAAAAAGAAAATGGAGCCCTAATGATATTGTGATAATGATCGATGAGATTATTTGGACACAATATACACAATATATGGACTAAAGTATTGGGACACCTGACTTTCCTAGCCATATGTGTTCCATGCTTTGCCTGGATCTTTAGCTATAGAGCTCTGACCTCAACCCTGTTGAACATGATGAATGTGAACACACCCCAGTCCTCCTCACCTCACCTACATCAGTACCTGACTTTTACTAACAGAACGAGAACAAATCTCCACTGAATAGCATTTTTGATCAGTAAGTAGTAGTAACGTGTATACAAATTCCACTTCTATTCAAATGGATCAATTTCAACAATTTTTTCCCTCAACCAAAGAAAGGAAAAGACACTTATGTCTGGGAAAACACACACCGATAAATCCCAATTTGCCTGCTATCTGTTCTAAGTAGTTTGCGATATTGGAATTATAGTGTGGCGCAAACGGCAATGTAGAGTGTCTGGCAATATCGCCCACAAGTCCTTGCGTGGTGAGGAGGACTTTTGTAACGGAATGCATTTCGGAAACGGTAAAGGATATGATTATTTAATATAAATATATGCACCCCTGTAATGAATAATGCGTGGAGAAAAACTGAAATGCAACAAGGAAATGCAGGACAGTGAGTCCATCTACTCAACAGCACTCTCTTCTGTTATGTGATGTGTCAGAATGTCCAATTACTTGCAATCTCTTTTTGAAAAAGTATGTTTTTTTCCCCGTCAAAAACACGTACGTCCTTCTGGAGCACAGTTTAAGGAGGTGACTTTATATGCAAGAAGTATTTCTGCTCTTTTTTAAACGCTTCCTAACTGTGAATGGAAAGCCCTATAAAGAACTTCTAAAACCTCACAATGCACCATTGGCACCCGCCATTGAGCACCTTTATCATCATCATCATCATCATCATCATCAACCTCTCAAATTCCAGTCATAAACTGTTCAACATAGACATTTACACCAAGACCAGCTTTTTTTCAACAACCATCACCCCAACCCCTCCGGGCCGCGGACCAGCACCGGTCCGTGGGTCAATTGGTACCGAGCTGCACAGAAAGAATACATAACTTTAAAACATTATTTCTGTTTTATTTATTATCTGATTCTGAACGATGTTTTATTTTGGAAAATGACCGAATTCTCTCCTCCACATCTGTCTATGACTCACTCTTGATGCATGTCATGATGCCTCGGTTACATGTCTTACCTCCATCCGCTACCTTCTTAAAGGGGCTCCGGCCGCTAACAAACATACATTACCTCTCAATTCAAACCCCCAAGCGAGCAAAATGAACAAACAACAACACAGTGGATTCACGTTTATTATTATATTTAGAAAATATCAGTTTTTATGGTCGTATCATTTTAATTAGTTGTATTTATCCGCCACACCTTAAGGGCTGGTCCGTGAAAATATTGTCCGAAATGAAACCGTTCCGTGGCGCAAAAAATGTTGGGGACCGCTGATTGAGATGAACTTCTATATAACTGTATACCATCTATACTGCATACTAAAGGCCAGCAACTCTATCAAAATCACTGCCTTACGATTAAATATATTTTTGTCCATGAATACAGTATATATATTACATTTTTCAAATAGTCTATTATCTTGATTTCATAGTGTTTTATAGCACACCTAAGAGACTGGAGTTCCTATCCAATCAGACGTTTTTTTTATGGTATAAAATCTACGTTGCTTGAAGCTGTTGCTTCGACCAATCAGACTGCGACTGGCCCACTCCAAGGCCCTCTAGAAGGCGTCCGATCACATCAGCATTTTTCATGTCCTTTGATTGGAGGAAAAATGAAATCTGCTGCAAACTGCTCAAACTCAAAAAATATTTGTGAGAATTAAATAACATTCCACGATGACTGAGAAGAAATCGATTTGCTCGCAGATACACGTACGAGGACATTTACTAGACAGACTTTTTTTTAAAGAAATGCTGGACATCGTGAGGAAAGGTCAAATAGTTGTTAAGCTTTTTCATTTATACTTTTACATTTGTAAAATTTGCACAAAAAAACCCACAATTTGCCATCAATTCAAATCCCCAGAAAAAAATGCATAAAAATCCCGGGATCATTTTTCTGAGGTGAATATCGATGCTTCTGTTAGAGATGATGTATGCGGGAGGTGCAGTTGTGGCTACAGTGAAAGGAGACGTGTTAAAATGTGTGCATTGGGTTTCTCGCTTTATAACATTCATTCTCTCCGTATGAGATTCCTGTGTGTGATGTAGCGCTCTGTTCTTCTACGTTCCTCTATAATATTGATGGTACACAAACATTTTTGTAGCGTTGTACATACAATGTACATACTGTGTGGGATATTTTACGGATATAGAGAATATCTCTTTACATATATCGTTCCTTATACACCGATCAGCCAGAACATTATGACATTATAACATTATGAGCGCTGAAGAGAAGAACACTGATGATCTCTTCATCGTGGCATTTATTAGGCAGCAAGTGAACATTTTGTCCTTAAAGTTGACGTCTTGAAAAAAGGGAAAAACGGGCAAACGTATGGATTTGAGGGACATAATGTGATGTCTAGACGTCTGGGGCAGAGCATCTCCAAAACTGCAGCTCATGTAGGATGTTCCATCTATTAAAATAAAAGTGCTTCAAGGAAGGATCAGTGGTATACCAGCAACACGGACACGCCTATTGATCCACGCGTGGAGCAAGAATGGTCCGTGTGGTCCGATCCAACAGACAAACTCCTGTAGCCCAAACTGCTGATGAAGTGAATGCTTTTGATGCTCGATGGGTCACGACTGTTTTGGCAGCAAAAGGGGGACCAACACAATATTATGCAGGTGGTGATAATCCTATGGCTGATCTGTGGCAATAAGTTTATTCCTACTAACAAACTCTTAGTATAGCAAAAGACACGCCCCCTAAGGGTGGGCGTATGCGTTCCAGAGAGCATTTCATTGGACGAATATGATATAAAGACTGGATTCATCTGAACTCTTTGCAGCATTTGGGAAGTGAACAGATTTTTCAGAACTTAAAAAATAAATTAGACATATAAAAACAATAGGTACAGAAACACACCCCTTTTGAATTCAGGGACACTTTAACACACTATTGTGGTGGAGGAAACTGGATAACGCGGATTTTGTCGTCAATAAGAAGGTGTGTGTGAACAGTGGACATCAGACACAATCGACTTTTTGTGTTTTTTTCCCTCTCGCTCTGGCTAGGGACGACCCAAAACATTTCCACGTGACGTGATTTAGTTACGAGCACGCGCTCTTGCCGGAGAGGGTGCAAACACACACACACACGCACACATGCACATGCACACGAGCGCACGCAGCGGTCGGTGGCGTGAGTGAGACGTAAGTGAGACGTGAGAGTGGAGCGTGCGCGCGCCTCTCCCTACTGCTGCGCACTTTCGCACGCGGATTATGTGCCTCACGTTCCTCGTTCTTTTTACCGTGGAAATGGATTTTAATCAAGGGCTCGTGCTCCGTGATTAATTGATAAATTGGATTGAATGAAAAGAAAGCGAAGGAGGGAAAAAAAGTTTGGACTCGTGCATGCATTTTTGTTTACCGCTCGAAGCCATGCCGGAGAAACTAAACATCTCGGACTTCGTCTCGTTGGCGAATGAGGACATCACGTCGCCGTCCACGTCGTGCTTCCTGGAGAAAATGAGCGACTGCCGGAGCACCGTGACCGGCCTGGAGGAGGTGAGTTAGAGCGCGAGCTCGCGGCACCGAAAGTCGGCGGCGCGAGCGTTTACCTGTTTACCTGTCCAACACCTGAGACGCAGAGAAACAGACTGGAATGTTTACAGATCATAAACAGCACCCGAAACGAGGTCTGAACTAAAGAGGAAAACAAATACGGATGATTACCTTTAAAAAAAAACAAGTGTATAAATAGATTTGAAGTTGTTGTGGCTAATTTTAGAGACCAAGACTTTTCATAAAATAAATAAATAAAGCTAAACGGTGCAGACGTTAATTATATATACAACCCTAGACTTACAGAGACCTACATAGACTTGCATAAACCTACAAAGACTTGCATGGAATTATTTGGACCCAAATGTGCTTGCAGTAACTTACATGGACCTGCATTGGCATACATGGATTTACTTTGAATTGCATAGACCTAGATGGGTTTACAGTAACTTACATAGACCCACCTAGACTTACCTTGAATTGCATAGACCCAAATAGGCTCACAGTAACTTACATGGATCTACATAGAGCTGCATAGACTTACACTAAATTCCATAAATCTATGGGTTTACAGTAACTTACATGGACCTACATAGAGCTGCATAGACTTACACTAAATTACATAAACCTATATGAGTTTACAATAACTTACATGGACCTAAATAGACTTACACTGAATTACATAAACCTATATGGGTTTACAGTAACTTACATGGACCTAAATAGACTTACACTAAATTACATAAACCTATGTGTTTACAGGAACTTACATGGACCTACATAGAGCTGCATAGACTTACACTGAATTACATAAACCTATATGGGTTTACAATAACTTACATGGACCTACATAGAGCTGCATAGACTTACACTAAATTACATAAACCTATGAGTTTACAATAACTTACATGGACCTACATACATTTACACTAAATTACAAAAACCTATATGGGTTTACAATAACTTACATGGACCTACATAGAGCTGCATAGACTTACACTAAATTACATAAACCTATGAGTTTACAATAACTTACATGGACCTACATACATTTACACTAAATTACATAAACCTATATGGGTTTACAGTAACTTACATGGACCTACATAGATTTACACTAAATTACATAAACCTATATGGGTTTACAGTAACTACCATGGACCTACATAGATTTACATAGATCTAGATGGACATACAGTGACTTACATAGAACAACATAGACTTACACTGACCTACATTTACATTTGCCATTTTGGCAGAATTCCTTTTCCAGAGTGACCTATAATCATCTTATTTATACATCTGAGCAGTTGAGGATTAAGGAATTGTTGCTGGGATGTGAATGGTGACCTTCCGAACAGAAGTCTAGAGTTTTAACCACTACGAAACTAAGAGTTTTTCCCACAAATATTTATATTGGCTTACATATACCTACATATATTACTTTAATTATACTTGTTTAGGCAAACTTACATTGACTTCATTAGCTTACATAATGCCCTGGATTTCCTTATTTACATTCCCATGCTAGGGTGTATCATTAGTGTTATGTAACTATATAATTATCAGTAGTATCCTGTAATATTAAACCAAAAACCAAACTAAACTATGTTTTCATTTTTTTTTTTTTAATTAGGTCACTGTTATTAGATTACATTGTTCCTCATGTAAATACTAATTGTGTGTACCTGATCAAATATTTGTTCATGATTGCTTTTGAGAAATGTAAATATTTTTTTAGTTTATTTTATAATTTTCATGTTAAACAGTCTGGATTTAAAATTCTCTATATTGAGAGGTTTAGTAGAGAAATCAGTAAACAAAGCAAAGTATTTTTGCTCTGTTTATAGCTGCATTTTTGCGGCATTTTGTGTATTTGATTGTCCGCAAACCACCTACGCCTACCTAGGATCTCTAAATCATCATTCCCTCACCAGCCTTTGTGAAATTTACTGCTTTCCCTCTGTCTGGTACAAAGTTCTGACATTGGAGACTCCTTCCATTGATAAATGTCTTCTGTTTTAGAACTAACTAACAAACTGCTCTTGATCCACTCCTCCTTTTGGGTGTAAACGGATAAACTGGTCTCTAGTAGTTAGAATGTACTACACCCAAATGGCTTCGCTTAAGATTTACGCCAAGTTAAATACAGACCAACGTGTCTCATGTCTTGTGTGTAATTTCAGGTTGTTCCTGTATATTCACTGCTCTTCCAATCAAACATCACCTAATCTTTAATAAAATATTTCTTAATGCTTTCACTATTCACCACAAATCAGGAGAGAAAAAGTTTGTAGGCATCTGACCGTACGATTGCTGAGTGCTTCTTTTTGTGTGCTTCCATTCCACATTGAGTCTCCATTTGCTGTTATAATAACCTCCAGTCTTCTGGGAAGATGTTCTATTACATTTGGTGGAGATTTGTGTGAGATTCGTTCAGCCACTGATGGAGGTGAGGTGAGGAGGTTCCTGGGGTGCAGTCAGCGTTCACATTCATCATGTTTAGTAGGGTTTAGAGCTCTATAGCAGGAGATCTTCCACTCCAACCCCATGTAAAGCAGATCTTCACAGTTCTGGCTTTGTACACAGGGGTATTGTCATGCTGGAACAAGTTTGGATCTCCTAGTTCAAGTGAAGGGAAAATTTCATTCTACTGCATCCTATACAAATGTATGTCTCCAACTTTGTGAGAACCACATATGGCTGGAAAAGTCAGCCGCCCCAGTGCTTTTGTTCTTATAGTGTGTTTGGTCAGTAGTAAAATATGTTTAAAATATGCTTTTTTTTGGCGTTTGATGTTTAGCTTGAAGGGAACACATTGTGTCTGAATGTGCAACAGTATGTATTGTATATTTGATCCCTGGCAACAGGAGAGAAAGAATCTCAATGCTCTGTGTCTGTCATTACTTCAGTTCACGATGGGGCCGTTGTGAAATGCGTACTGAGATTACCTGGGCTTAATGCACTGTGTGTGTGTGTGTGTGTGTGTGTGTGTGTGTGTGTGTGTGTGTGTGTGTGTGTGTGTGTGTAGTGTGGATCTAAAGCCTTCTCAAGGTTCTGTCAAGAGGGTGATATCTGGTGATTATAGAGTGTGTGTGTGTGTGTGTGTGTGTGTGTGTGTGTGTGTGTGTGTGTGTGTGTGAGAGAGAGAGAGAAGGTCAGCTGTTGGCTGGTGGTGTGAGGCCTGAAAGGCTGTTTAGGTTTGAGAGCAGCAGATTTATTTTTTTTTGTTTCATTTTGGTTAAAGCCAAAGAGCCGTTAATTAGTCTCTAATCTTAGTGCAATAACACAACACATGCAAACCAGAACATTTTGGGCTTTTTGGTTAACATGACAATCTACATTTTTTCGTTATATTATCGCCTTCAGTTGGGAAATAGAGAGTGATGCTTGTTATGTGGTTTATGTAACTTTTCTGTAAATTGAATGTAAGCTAAACATTTTTTTAGATTTGTCACTGCAAATTGCTGTGGGGGTAAAAGCTAAAAAATACAACAGGATATGCTTTAATACCAAAACCAGAATTTACCTCAAAGTGAGTGGTGCTTGTGCAAAATTCTTTACCGGACATTCATTCTGTCATTAAAAATCACACAAAACAATTCTCCTTTATGTGCCGAGTGTTTTGACACGTCACATGTCTATATTCAGCATTATCTTTTGTTATGGTGCGGTCAAATCCAACACGTGACGTTTAGCGACGTCGCTATATTACAACGCAAGCGACACAGAGAAGTGTTTTGTCACATGATTCTGGGTGGAAATCTGGAACTTGAGGTGCAGGCACGTGGCCAACTGCTGTACCATTTGCGTTACAAGTGAGTGCTTCACGTGGGTTTTTGGATGAACCACGGCTGAGCCTTGGTGTTGAATTTAATTCTGTGCTAAAGAAATATTGCTGTTTGTAATATGAAAATAATCACATTTGTTGTATTGGAATTAACAGTAATAATCATAATCATAATTGTCACCCACTTTGTGAGGTACACATGCCCCAAGCTCGACCTAGCTAATAACCTCTACAGACAAGCTAACAAGCTAATTCAGTCAGAACTTTCTCTCATGCATGCTACAAGGGCTTTGTTCGGTCTTGCACGTGTGTGTGTGTGTGTGTGTGTGTGTGTGTGTGTGGTGAGGAAAATTTTGTCACGTGAATCAGTGGAATTTCAAACCCAGCATCTGTTCTTGTGCCTGTTTTAATGCTAGTAGGAAAATGCTACATGCTAAATCTGTGGTGAAGCAGTAATAGCGACCAAAACGGTTAAATTCCCTTTAACTTTAACAATCCTATGGAATTGTGACTTAAACTTTTTTTTTTTATTTGTGTAATGTGGTTATTTTTTTTAACTTATACAATTTTACAACAATGACACACTACTGGGCCAAAAGTATGCAGACATCTCACATGCGCGCCGAACATCCTATTTTGTATCCAGTCCCCATTTTCCGTTATAATTATATCCTCCACTCATCTTTGAAGGCTTTGCAGATTTTGTGGCACGGCTGTGAGGATTCTTCAGCAGGCTTTAAGAGCGTTAGTGAGATCAGATGCTTTAGTGAGATCAGATGGAGGCCTCAAAGTGTTCCTGATCACTGTGTTCAGGTGTTCGGTTAGACTGTGGAGGTCTTCCTGGAGCTGGCTTTGTGCTAGGAAGCATTGTCAGGTCGAAGGAGTTCAAGTAAAGGGAAATAATAATAATAATAATACTTCAGCATATAACAAATATTTTATACAATTACACTTCCATGTTTTTTTGCAACAGTTTGTGTGTGGTCAGGTATACACCTATTTAACTCGGGTTCGGGGTTAACTTGTGTGTGTGTGGGGATGTGATGGTGATGATCAATCTTAAAAATGGGCACAGCTGTAGGAAACGTAGATCAGTCAGACTGCTGTGTCTCTGTTACTGATTAGCGTTGCCTCAGATAAACCCTGATACGCTTGTTTGGAAGGAGAACGAGATGGCAAAAGATCCAAGGTTAATGCTCAGGGCTGTAAACAGAAAAGACGAGTCCTGGCAGCGTGGCTTTTATGGTGCAGTGAAAGGGGTTGAGATTAAGCAGGGCTTCCTGTCCACTAAACCCTACACTAATACATCTGATCCGGGGGATTATTCCGTTGAACCAACTGTCATTTGTCTGGAAAAATATAGGGTGTCACTCTAAATAGGAATGATCTTTTATTTTTTAGGAAAGGATCTGGAAAAGGTTATAAATCCTTCACTCCACACTTTTGTGTTGTGTTGAAACTTCTCCCTATGTCCTATATATTGCATTATTAGGGGTGTCAGCCATTTTGTAGTGGTGTCCAAATTCTGAGTGAACAACTTTAGTCCTTACTGTCATTCACTCGTTTATACATTCAATGAAAGTCGTCTTCTCAGGAAAAGCGGTTTCGCCAAAACCCAAGTTATCAAGACTTTTTTTTTATAACAGAATCTTATGTCCATATACTTGTTATATTCAATGTATTTTTATATAATGGTAAATAAACAACTACCAGTTGGTAAACAATTTTAAATAAAATGCCTGCTTGGGTATAAAAACATCTAAAATATTTTTATATTATTTTTAAATATATGTTAATAATTTTATTATATTGATTAAATTGAGTAATCAGTCAAATTGGCACAAATTAAAGTGATTATATAAAATTAAATAAATAGAAAAATTGTATTTACTCGTTTACATTCGTTAGACCCCATTTGGGTAATACAGGTGTGTGTGTGTGTGTGTGTGTTTTACATATACAATTTTCTAAATCAAGTATGATCTACTTAACTGTTCTACTTATTTCAGAAGACGTTAACAAATGTCTTAATTTTTTCCATCATTCACTCCCTAAATATGTGGAATTGTCAGGAATTTTATATTTGTTAAGAGAAAGTTTTGAAGCAGGACATAAACGCTAACGAATCCATAGCGCTATAAGGCTATGGAAAACAAATCGTATTTCCAGAACGGAGTCAGTAGTCACATTGACATTGCGCTAGCTCTAGTTTTTTTTCTGTATGTTTTCAAGTTTAATAATAATAAAAATGCACTCGAAGTGAGAGACGGAGACTAAACAAACTTGTGGTTCGCCACTTAATACGTTTCTGAGGCAACTCAGATGTCTCAAATGTTCTGCACGTAAATAGGATTGCATTTGTTGCATATGTGTACCGAACCAAAAGCCCTGTACCGAAAGATTTCAATACGAATGTGTACTGTTACACCTTTTCCTTCCATCCATCCATCCATCCATATACTCATACTCATACTCTGGCTGTTTCTGTTATTGACATAAACACCACCTAGAAAAATATGATGGAATGCTCTGGGTGTACGTCTCAAAACCTATTTTTATGCCATCCATTGTGTTTGTGGCTTGATACTAATAGTCAAGAAGCTTTTATTGTCATTTCAACCATATATAGTAGATGCAGTACACAGTGCAATGAGACGTTTCTCCAGAGCCGTGGTGCTACATAAAACAACCTAGTTACATAACAGAACACAGAGCTAAGGACTAAAGTAAGTGACCTCGCCACATAAAGTTCACCGTGTTCAACCTGGTGCAGAACAACACCGTGTAGGACCGGGATGTTTGAAATGAGTATTGAGTGCTTGTTTAAGTTCAGATTTGTAGCAGCTCAGTAACACACAGCTGAGTGAGTGTGTGTGTGAGTTTCAGTTCCAGCTCAGTTTTGTGTGTTGAGGAGTCTGATAGAGTGAGGAGTGTGTGTGTGTGTGTGTGGGGTCGTCCACAATGCTGTCGGCTTGGTTGTATGCTGTAAATGTTCGTGATAAAGGGGAAGAGAGACTCCGATGATCTTCTCAGCTGTTCCCACTATCCTCTGTAGGGTTATGCGATCTGAGACGGTGCAGTTCCAAAACCAGGCAGTGATGCAGCTGCTCAGGATGCTCTCAATGGTTCCTCTGTAGAACATGGTCAGGATAGGGGGAGAGAAATTGGCTTTACTCAGCATTCTCAGGAAGTGCTGCTGGGCTTGCTTGGTGATGGAGCTGGTGTTGAGTGACCAGGTGAAGTTTTCTGCCAGATGAACACCAAGGAATTTAGTTCTCTTAACGATCTCCACGGAGGATCCATCGATGATCAGTGGAGAATTGCCACTCTGTGCTCTCCTAAAGTCAACAATCATCTCTTTGGTTTTGTCAACGTTTAGAGACAGGTTGCTGGCTCTACACCAGGCTGCTAACTGTGGCACCTCCTCTCTCTATGCTGATTCATCATTCTTGCTGATGAGACCCACCACGGTCGTGTCATCAGTGAACATGATGTGATTTGAGCTGTGTGTTGCTTCACAGTCGTGAGTCAGCAGAGTGAACAGCAGTGGGCTGAGCACACGGCCCCAGTGCTCAGTGTGGTGGTGCTGGAGATGCTGTTCCCGATCCGGACTGACTGCGGTCTCCCAGTCCAGAATCCAGCAGAAGGTGGTGTTCAGGCTCAGAAGGCTCAGCTTCTTGATCAGGTGCTAAGGAATGATTGTGTTGAATGCTGAACTAAAGTCTATGAACAGCATTCGTATGTATGTGTCGTTTATTGTTCAGGTGGGTGAGGGCCAGATGGAGGGTCGTGGCGATGGCATCGTCTGTCAAGCGGTTTGGATGATACACAAACTGCATGGGGTCCAGTGAGGGTGGTAGATGGGTCTTGATGTGCCTCATGACGAGCTTCTCAAAGCACTTTATCACGATGGGGTGGATAGTTATTGAGGCACGGGGATGATGGTCGTTGGCTTGAGGGACGTAGGAACAACTTTGCTGCTCAGGGAGATGTTATAGATGTCCGTGAAGACATCCACTGGCTGTTCTGCACATTCCCTAAGAACTCTGCCGGGAATGTTGTCTGTTGTCTGTGCCAGGCATTGTTGACCCTGCATAGAGTTTTTCTCACTTCAGCTGTGGATAGAGTGAGCACCTGGTCACTGGGAGGAGGGGTGATCTTCCTCGCTGCCACGCTGTTCTGCACCTCAAACCGGGCGTAGAAGTCGTTCAGCGCATCTGGAAGGGAGGCATCACGGTCACAAGCAGGTGAAGTTGTCTTTTAGTTTGTGATTGCCTGGTTGCCCTGCCACATGAGCAGGGTGTCTCCGCTCTCCTGGAAGTGGTCGTGGATTCGCTTAACACGTGTGCCCTTCACCTTTCTGATGGCATGGGGCAGTTCGGCCCTTGCTTTTCTTAAGGCCGTCTTGTCCCCTGCACTGAAGGCGGAGTCTCTAGACTTTAGTAGCGCACGCACCTTAGCAGTCTTTGAGATGGTCACGTCATGAATGCCGATGTAGCTGGTCACTGATGATGTGTACCCCTCCAAGTTGATAGAATTGGTTGCAGTTTTCCTGAACATATTCAAAGCAGTACCAAAGAGCAGACATGGACAGGTTTTCACCTGTTGGTCTTGAAACTGGTCTTGAACACCTGTTGGATCAGCACAACAGAGATGTGGTCTGAGATGCCGAGGTGGGGGCGGGGCTTCGCCCGGTATACGCCCGGGTTGTTAGTGTAAAAAACGTACAGTGTGTTTTCTCCTCTGGTTGCAAAGTCCACATTCTGATGAAATTTATTGTGCCAGGAGCAGATACTAATACTAATACACAGTATCACGTGGGTTATTGTGACATCTGACTTTTTTCCCCCCACCTGAGAATCTCACCCAGTCGCATTTGAGAATTTCCTGTTCCTGTTGTTTCTATACAACAAACTAGCACATATGCTTCGGTCCGGACGGAATTGCATGGTGTTGAAGTATGGAATGGTTGCCATTTTGGCTTTTTTCACCTGGAATAAGTCTCCAACCTTCCCTGCTGCAAAACAACCTGTAACCATTAAACTTCTACCTCCATGTTTGACTGTGGGGCTGAGGCAGTCTGCTCACATCTTCTCTCCTGTTCTTCATACTGTATGTCAAAGTTATTTTGTTAAAGACAAAAATGTCACATTTGGACTCCAAAGGACTTTTTATTCCAGTCATTCACTGTCCAATCGATGTGTGTTTTTGCCTTTTACAGAGTTTAAAGCATAGAAAAAAAAAAATACTAGGCGTTTCCACACTTTGAAAGGCGTTGTAATTGTTCCAAAATTTATAGTACTTGCTCTCTTTATACAATAGAGAAATACCGTCGTGCCAGCGGTGTGCGAGTGGAGGGCGGAGCCGGACTCTGGCACAGCTGTGTTCCCATATGTACGAATGATTTAAAACATTGTCTTTTATATTTAAATACAAGATTTATTTACTTAACATTTGAAAATTGCCCACCATCTAATACTCCTAATTGAGAATGGGACATTCTGAACAGACACACAGCACGTACAGAGTTAAACTCGACATGAACAAGTAGTATATGTTTACGCCAATAGTACCAGTTTATCATTTGTGTTTATGAATCTTTGGATCCAAACCTGCATGACCAGATTGCTCCATTTAAACAGACAAACACACCAGCTGGGACATGTTCGTTTTCTATTTAACACACACACACACTTTATTCACGACATGCCACTAGTCAGATATTGGGATGGCAGTTTCTTCCCCAATATTTTTTTCTGTCCAAACTTTTAACCCAGAGGAAACACCTGACTTACCAGGATTAAGAGGTTTTTTCCACAAACTGCTACCTCAAAGTGGAGGCACACAAGTGTATAGGTCTTTTATATATGCATTTGGATCCAGTAGCATGACATTTTCTCTTCACTTTAACGTGTTCCAGCATGACGGTGCCTCTGTGCACAAAGCCATCTCCATGAAGATATGGTTATGATGATTTAGAATGGAAGATCCTCTGCTATAAAGCTCCTAAACACCTTTGGAATTAATGTAAGCGCTGACCACCACCCAAGGCTTCTTCACCTCACCTACAGTACTTCACTGCCTGACCTTACTCACACTCTTGTGGCTTAATGAATTCTACACAAAATCCACCAACCTTTCTTAAACCTGGCTTACAAATCTACTGTAAGTGTCCATTGGTATAAAATGAAGCCTCAAACATTTGCATGTCGAAGTTTTATCTAGTTAAAACACAAGTGATTTTTTTTTTGGCTGGAAAAGTCAGGTGTTCCAATACTTTTGAACATAGTGTAAACATTGATATATTGCCTAAGGCTCAAAAATTTTGTGATAGGTGGACACCTGATCATCAAACCCATACGTGGTTCTTCTGCAAAGTGTTGCCACAAAGTTGGAGGCAATCAGTTGTCTTTTTTTTTTTTACCTTCACTGGAACAAAGAGTCTTACAGTCCATCCGGAAAGTTTTATTCCAAAACTGATTCTTTACATAATTTTCCTTAAAATTCCACAAACAATACCTCATTATGACAACGTGAAGGAAGTGTTTGAATCTTATATAATTAAATAATAAAATTAATAAATAATTATTATAATTATTATATAATAAAAATAATAAGTATATTCACAGCCTTTGATCAATACTTTGTTGAAGCGCCTTTGGCATCAATTACAGACTCAGGTATTTTTGAGTTTAATGCTACAAACTTGGCACACCTGTTTTTGGGCAGTTTCTCCCATTCTTCTTTGCAGAAGCTTCATCAGGTTGGATGGGGAGCGTCGGTGCACAGCCATTTTCAGATGTTCAATCAGGTTTTAAGTCTGGACTCTGCCTGGGCCACTCAAGGACATTCACAGTGTTGTTCCATAGCCACTTGTTTGTTATGTTGGCTGTGTGCTTAGGGTTGTTGTCCTGTTGGAAGATAGGGCATCAAGGACGTCTCTGTACATTGCTGCTTTCTACTTTCTTTTGATCCTGACCAGTCTCCAAGTTCCTGCTGCTGAAAAACATCCCCACAGCATGATGCTGCCACCACCATGCTTCACTGTAGGGATGGTATTAGCCAGGTGATGTGCGGTGACTGGTTTCCTCCAAGACATGACGCTTGGCATTCAGACCAACGTGTTCAATATTTGCTTCTCATGGTCTGAGAGTCTTTCAGGTGCCGTCTCGATACAATTCCGTCTCTGAGGTCTACAGACAATACTTTGTAATTCATGGCTTGGTTTGTGTTCTGACATGTACTGTTACTGTGGGACCTCATATAGACAGGAGTGTGTCTTTCCAAATCATGTCCTATTAACTGAATTTGCCACAGGTGGACTTTAATCAAGTTGTGGAAACATCTCAAGGATGATCAGTGGAAACGAGATGCACCTGAGACCAAATTTGAGTGTCATGGCAAAGGCTGTGAAAACTTATGTACATGTGAATTATTTATTTATTTTTTATATAAATTTGCAAATATTTCAAACAAACTTCTTTTACATATTATTGTTAGAATTTTGAGAAAAATACTGAATTTAATTCATTTTGGAATAAGGCTGAAACAGAAAATGTGGAAAAAGTGAAGCACTGTGAATACATTTTGGATGCACTCTAGATCTGTTCTTGCCTGTTGATGCTTTTGTTCACAAAGTAAACTAGATAAATACATGGTTTGAGTGTAGAAGAACTCAGATGTTCTGCACCTGAGCCCTGGCACCCTCAATCCCACCGAGGTTCTACCCCATACTCTTGTAGCTAAAAAGAAAAACCCTTACAGCTACTTTTCTAGGTCTAGTGGAAGCATATCACAGAAGAATAGATGTTGTTATAACAGGAAAACCTGGAATAAGATGTTCAATATGTTTATATGGGCATGATGGTTAGGAGTCCACATCTGTATCTGAAAGGCAATACCTAATACATATAGGTTATACAATCCAGATGGTAGACAACAGTGTAAGTGCGTTAATGGAACAGCGTGTGGTGAAGTTTCTTGTGTACGAAGGCGAGGATATTTAGAGGTCTTCGAGCACAGTGTGGTGATGAAACGCTCAGCCCCTCGTATTTTCCCTCAGAATTGTTGTCTATTAGTATGAGCTACAATTTATGTACAAATTCATCAAACCTCACACTTTGACCACTATTATATTTTTTTGTGTTCCAGACTCTGGAGCAGGACCAAAGCTCTTTGCAGAGGCTGAAGAAGATGGTGAAGGGAATCCACAGCTCTGGCCTCAGTGAGTGATTTGAGTTTCTTTTTACTTCAGAACATACTACTGCCGGATTGTTCATGCATATGAAATGTTAGCATGTTCACAATGAGAGGTATGTCGTACAAAACGAGTGACTGGTCCATTTTATTATCGTAACAGAGATCAGAATTTTGAGGGTTATACATGCATTTGCAATTTCATTTATGGTTTTTGGTGTCTAATATTTATCTCATTTGTGATAACACCTGAGAAGTTCAGGAGAGAGGGCCTTGCTCAAGGGCCGTGACGGAGGTAGCAGCTTGGCAGTCTTGGGATTTAATAATACCACAGTTACCACTTCCCCATAAATAAAACGCATATCTAGACCATCAGTGAACACTTTCTTTTGCTTATATATATTACAGTATCAGCTTTAGCATTAGAAGCTATAATATAGTACAGTCGTCCCCCCGTTTATCGCGGGAGTCACGTGCCGAAACCGACCGCGGAAAACGAATTTCCGCAATAAATAAAAAACCTAACAATTTTTCTGCCATAAAGCCATAAATCCTCCTCCCACACTTTTTAAACACACAGAGAAAACATTTGCAAGAATATTGCGAGATGAATTTTGTGTAAATTCGTAGAAATATCCCAGTTATATTGAGTACTGTAAAATACTATAGACTAGCCTATGCATAGTTTCTCTGCTTGTTTATTGGTTGAAGTGTTCAATTATGTCAAAAAGGGGCGGAGTTAAATATACACACGTCACTGCATTCTTTATTTTCATTGGCTAAATCTGGTGGCGTACGTCTTCAACTCCGCCCCCTTTTTTTTTTACACCAGAGGACACTACGACCAATAAATAAGCGGAAACCTACGGTTTCTTGAAATGCTACTCATTTCTTACGATGAAATCAGGACCAAAATAGTTATGTGCTAAATTGTAAATCGTGGGACTGCGAGATTCGAACCGCGATAAATCGAGGGGGACGACTGTACTATTTTCCTACAATTATATCAACATGTCTTAAAGGACATTTAAAGTCTTTGCTCATTAAACTGCATGAATAACAGTGAATAACAGTTTTGCACGTTTTCAGCATCTGGACAGTTATTTTCTTCATATACAGATTCTACTCTCTGTGCTGCTGCAATACGTGAATTTACCACTGGGATGTATAAAGTGATATTTATCCGTCCGTCCCATAAATGCTATAGTGTGTCCATATACACCCTTTTAGTGCCGACATCAAGATTGCGTCACAGCTTTGACTTTGAATTTTAGCGAGTTTGACATGGGCCAACTTGTGACGTCTAGACGACTGGGTCAGAGCGTCTCCAAAACTGCAGCTCTTGTGGGCTGTTCCTGGTCTGTAGTGGTCAGTATCTATTAAAACTGCTCCAAGGAAGGACCAACAAACTAGCAAAACTTAATAGCTGGCAGTCAGGGAAATCTTTTTTTTGCCACCACCTAAGCTCCGCCCACAGAAAAGTCACATTTACTTGCTGCATGCCAGGATCTGGGTCTGTACACAAGAATGCAGAAATCGCTGTCCAACCTGGGGTTCTTCAAACCGTATAAACATGACGAATCAGTGTAGAAAGATGGGGAATGCCTGCTTTAACTAACAGCTACGTAAACTATCCAATCCAGGAACTTTATTAAAAACAAACCATATCTCTATCCCTTTTTCTCTCTGTCTGTTTTTGAACCTGACCTGTGTTTCTGGGAAACGGACCATTCGTCAGAAATTCTTCATTTTTGGGAAGCAGTTATATTATGAGTCACAGTGCTACAGTTTGGCTTTAGACCACTAAGCCACCCCCCACCCCTTTCATTACCTCCTTTAATTTTTTTTAACACTCAGCCTCCCTCTGTCATTTCCTCATTCCCTTTCTTCCCCATAACCAAACTCAGATGGTTTATTCCGGTAAGAGTCCCCCAGTCAGGGAGGCCCCAGTTTCCTGGCCTCATTTGGTCCAAAGCCCCCAACACCCCCAGGGTATCTGATGGAGCTCTGAATCACTCCCTCCCACTTTTTTCCTTTGACGTTGCCCTGTTTTTAAGCTCCATCCATCATTCTTTGCGCTGCGTGTGCGAGAAAGAGGGCATGACCCCGCTGAAGATTCCTTCTTGTACGCATGTTTTGTCGAGGTCTACCTGTGATTCATGACTGGAGTCAGAGGTCCCATTGTGCAAATATTTTTCTTAGATATGTGCAACATATTAAAAGGAAAGAGAAAACGTAATTCTAGGTAACTATTATCTGCTGCCTGTGGGTTTTCAGTCCTCGTTGCTCGGGCGGGGAACTCGCGCAACACCGTAGCTTTTACAATGCTAGAGCTGTTTTATCGCCTGTGTCTTACGCCTTGAAAGTTCCCAAACTTTTCACACAAGGGTGACAGGTTCAGGAGAGGTTTCTGTCCTGCACAATACAAAACAACACAAGACGTTCCGTGCATGCCATTGCCAGGACGGATCTGTATCATGTTAATTGCTTGAGGTTCTTTTTCTCTCTAGCTCTAGTGGTTCCTTTCTAACCAAACGGCAACTATGATCCAGCATCTACGACCCAAGGATCATGAAGGCTCTCTTGCTTTCTCTAAAACATGTGAAGCCAGCTAATTGAATCCTTTCAGACTGCTGCTCATGCTGCACCACAGGGCAACGCAATTGATTGATTAAGAACTGAGAGAGTACACTGTCCTGGCCACCCAAACAGTATTTCTCACTCGGTTCCCAAGCACAGGTGTCAAAAACGATTCATTGGAGAATATCTAATAATTTTGAATCTCAATAAATACTGCTACAGAACTTTTCATTAAATAATAAGCCAGTTTTCTGGGACTTAATGTTATTAAGGTCTAGTGAAGACGAATACATAATTCTTCACAGGATATTTTAAAATTTGTAATACTTTTTTTTTTTTTACAGTAAAATTTTCACAACTTCTTGGTTGAATAAATGATTAAAAAGAGAGAAATATTGAATGAATATTTCCCTGGTGGCTGTTAGTTTGACCACAAATGGTTGTTTCTGGAGAGTCCTACCCTGAATGTATAACTGCATTTGTAAATCATAAATTGGAACAATTCATTATTTACTAGAAAAAAATGCAACATTTCATAGACCATTTTATATATATATATATATATATATATATGACCATTTATTGATATGATCACATAAATGTATAGATATAGATGTAAGTGTATTCATTTGTATAATGTCCGACATGCATCTGATGGAAATGCAAAGTAAATAAAGAATTGTACATGTATTTATTAAATGCTGTGTATCAGATCAGGAAATGTAATAGGTGTGATCAATGCACTGATGTTCATGATCAGTGTTGTGCTCGTTACTAAAAAATAGTAACTAGTTACAGTTACTCGTTACTTCATTCAAAAAGTAACTGTTACTTTGTTGATTATTTACACCAAAAAGTAATGCGTTACTGTTAAAACTAACTTTTTAGTTCTTTTTTAAAGAACCTTCTTTAATGTTCCCATTAATGCCTTTTTATGTGTTATGGTCTACAAACACAAAACTGACTTAAACAAAGTCAATTTTAAACACTATTCAGTCAGACCAGCACAAACTGAATATATCACAAGGATTTCTGAAATAAATAAAACAAGCTGAATAATATATTCACAATCAAAAACTAAAGTGGCTTCTGCATCATAAAAGCTGTTGTGTTGAGCTCTTAAACATCTTTCTTTTACAGCTGAAGTATGAAAACTATCAACAATGTAGAACAGAACTCGGGTTAGCTTCTAGCTTCTAGCTTCATCGAGGCGTGGAGTTTCTGGAGGTTCTGCTATCACAGTAGATCCGAGCTTCGAACCAGAAAGACACAGCTTACATTTCACTAAAAAGTTTTTGTCTTTATGCTCAACTAAAGTGAAATAATGAGCATATTTCCACTTTGAGAAACTCGTCTTGCTCTCCCCTCGACTCGCCATTACTGCCGCACAGACCTGAATAAACGGAGACACGCCCACAGTGCGTCTTCTTCGTGTTTACAGTGGTTCATCCACCAATCGTACAATGCGTCTCTGCAGTAGGCAGGTTAGGCTGTAGTCTACACTTCAGCCCAAATTCATTCATTTGTAAAAGTAACGGTAACGCACCATACGGTAACGGAGTTACTTTATTTTTAAAAGTACTGAGTTACAGTATTAGTTACTGTCAAAAGTAACTGCGTTACAGTAACGCGTTACTGCCCAACACTGGTCATGATCACTGGTTGAGGGTCCTAAAATGGTATTACAATCCCTGGTATGTATATGTATGTGTATTTTATACATATATATTTATATATATTGGGGCGTTCTTGACTAAGGATTTATATTCTAATCAGAATTGTCAAGTTTTTTTTCTAGTCGACTTCAGTAGTCGTAAAATGATTCCTCATAACATTTTAAAGCCACAGTTATACAGATCATCACACAAAGATATAAAAGTGTAGAAAAGATTTGCAATAAACCTAAAAAAATATAACAGAAATAATTGCAGAAAGGCCTCACTTCAGACAGGATTTGCGTTTTGCATGTCGGCAAATCTAATGAAATCGTCCGTGCGAGCGCGCTCCGAGTACAGCGCAACATCGATGCACCGGAAAAAAACAATCAAAAACGAATTTACAGAATGAAATTAGCGCAAAATAGACCTTTACAGCATCCCCCCAGACATCGTGCAATATTGAAATCCCTGCCGCCGAGATGCTCCTGTGTCACGGATCATGGAAAGCGAAACGTAAATCTGTCACGGGGGGATTTATTTACTAAAAGATTTATTGAAAGCTTCTTTCTTTTCATTTTTTTGATTGATTTTTATAATTGACATCATAATAGGCTGTGTATTAATTTCTTAGGAGGGTAAATTATTAGCCGTAATGATGTAACTTCAGTCCATGGACTGACGCTATAGAGCAAACAGGTCACATGATTGTCCCTCAGTTTTATCGGATTAGAAGAGGAATGGTTTTACAACAACCAGACCTGCAGAAAACAAAGGGGCTTATAATAACGGCCTGGATGTAGTTTATATAACGTGGCACACGTGGTTGTTCAGTGTAGCTACTTTGTGCTCGTGTCTCAGTGAGTGTGAGCTCCTCTGAACTCTCTTTGAAGTCTGTGTGTGTGTGTGTGTGTGTGTGTGTGTGTGTGTGTGTGTGTGTGTGTGTGTGTGTGTGTGTGCGCGCGTTTATGCCAAGAAATCAATGTGTCCTGTGCCTTTTATCTCACGCCATGGTATATGCACTGAGCTAACGGCTGTACTTTTACAGTGACGTGGTCTTCTTGCTCATCTCATCACTGCGTTTGAAAGGAAACTGGGAAGATCATGCAGCAGAGAACATTACGTGCAATTAAGATGTTAACGTTGTTGTTTTACTATTATTAATAATAATCGATTAATTAATAAAAATTGTAGCTACAACCGCTTGACTTTTTGATGTCCAGTATTTTTTTTTATTTTTTTATTACATTTTTATTTTTTTTAAGAGAAAAAAAAAAGAAAAAAGAAAATGTAGTTGATATGTCTGGGTTAGTTGTATTTTTTTTTTTTTTTTATACCTAAAATAATTTATAAATCTAGCTTTATATATTTATTTCTAGCTTTATAATCACTTTCAGCTTTCTCCTGAAAGTGATTATATGAAAGGCTTTACTATTAAGTTAATTATACGTAGTAAACTTATCTTTATTTATCATAATTATAGTGGCAGTTATATACAGTGTCTGACAATCAAATAAGCTTTAATTGTGCTTGTTTTTTCCTGCTCTCTACCTGTGTTTTTGTGTGTGTTGTGTATTGTTTTGGCCTCCTGTATCTCATCGCTCTTCTCTCCGGCAGCGAATATACAATGCAATACTTTACGCACAGAAATCCAACAATGTCCTGACTAACCTTATTATAGACTAATGTCTAATAAGTTAACTTCCTTCCTGAGGCCATTATGGAAGGCCAATGTGCTACTAATAAGGGATTATCGATGCTGGCATATTGGAAGTATTAAGACTAAACTATTGAAATATTATAAAATATCTTCATATTTCTTTCAAATCTTCACACAATGGGAAAATCTCATGTTGACGGACTGCAACGTTCTTATTACAGGTTATGCATATTTGCTTATTTGTGTTTTTTTTTTTTTTTTTTTTAGGTCACGTGGAGTGTAATGAGCAGTACATTGAGATTTTGGAGAACCTGGGAAACAGCCACCTGTCCCAGGACAGTAACGAGATCTCCACAGGGTTCCTTAACCTGGCAGTGTTCACACGAGAGGTCACGGTGCTCCTCAAAACTCTGGTGAGACTTCAACTATGTTCTGTATACATACATACTTACATATGCATTATACAGGCAATAATTTGTGGACACCTGACTATGAGATTGCAATGTAATTTCTAACCTTTCATTCCCCATTTGCCGTTATAATAATCTCCACTCGTCTGGGAAGATGTTCCACTAGATTTTACACAATTGTGCTTGTGGAGAGTTGCGTCCCAGGTACCTGACGTGGGTGAGATTTCACTTGCTCCCAAAGGTGTTTAAAAGCGCTCAGATTTATAGCTGGAGATCTTCCACTCCAACACATGTAACGCATATCTTCATGGCCTTGTGCACAGGGGCGTTGTCATGCTCAAACAGCTATCTCCTAGTTCACGTGAAGGAAAACTTCATACTACTGCATCCAGAAACTGTTTTCTGTCAAATTTGTGGTAAGATTTTTGGGGAGGAATCACATAAGGTTGGAAAAGTCAGGTGTCCCAATACTTTTGCTCTTATAGTGTATGTGTACATTAGAACCTGGGTTCTCTGGGCTTCCTGTATTACAAATAAACCTGTTTTTGCTCCGCTAGTAATCATTGCCGTGGTTGTTCTTATTGCTGTTTATGACCAGCATCTTCCAGATGCTATAAATTCATCATGAAGTAAAAGTTCTCACAAAGGATTGTGTTAGGATGTGATTAACTTGTGTTACTGTAGCATACGACCAAAATTCGTAATGAGACGCAACTTGAGAGCTAAAACACACACACACACACACACACACACGGTATGACCTCAGAGCTCAAACCTTGCTCATGAAGTCATGAGAATATCAGCAGGTTAGTTAGGGTTCACGTGTGTACACGTGTATGTGTGTGTGTGAGAGGCATCCTTGTTTGTTTAGGAATGAATAATGATTTGGCTTCAGCTGCACTACCAGAGTGCACTAAGGGACTGGGAAGGACATCTGTGTGTGTGTGTGTGTGTGTGTGTGTGTGTGTGTGTGTGTGTGTGTGTGTGTGTGTGTGTGGCAGCTGCAGCCAAGGCCCTCTCGAACCAGAGTGGTCCGGATTCCGTAGGCTGATTGTCTCCACGGTGACCTTAATTCATCCCAGATCTGAGTGTGTGAGTGGGTTGCGTCTGACCGCAAAGCCGTCAGTCAGAAACTCACCGGGGATGCTGAGCTCACACCGAGGCTGTGCTCGGAAAATAAACTTTTTATTCTTTTTGATCCAGGATGTGTCCGGAATCCAACCGGCTCTCTCTGTATTCTGCCACCGCCCTTAAAATCTGCTTTGAGATTAGATGCAAGTTGATTTAAGGATCCTGGAAGAAATGAAGAGAGTTACTGAAGACAATAGAAATACATGAATATGACGATCTAGAAATATTCTAGATAGATATTAATATAAAACACGAGTATTTTGTAAGAACCGTATAAATGTAGCAAAACAATAAAAATGACAGATGTTATGTAATGAAATATAAGTGTAGTAAAGATAGGTGTCAGTAAAATGGACGCAATACATCTGTAGAATGGGTTCTTTAGGCTGGGTTCAGTAGAATGGATTCTGTAGAATGGATTCTGTAGGCTGGATTCTTCAGGCAGAATAGATTCTGGGGACAGACTGGATTCTTTTGGCTTGTTTCCATAAACAGGTTGGATTCTGTAGGCTGTAGACAGACTGGATTCCTTAGACAGGATGGATTTTGTAGATGAACTGGATTCTGTAGCCTGTATCGCATATGATTCTGTAGACTGGTATGTAATGCAGCAATTCATTGCACTCAGCAAATGTAAAAACCTGATATCAGACAGTGAACTATGCCCCACTTCTCAGACATGACCCTTACATCACCCCAGCGAGACGGTGTACATTCAACAGATTCCCATTTGAATGTTTTTCTCTTTTTTTTAACCTTTCATTTTACTCATTGTTACTTGATATGGAGCGTTTTGTTGTGAGAACGTGTACGTTAGATTTGTCACACATTGAGACTGATTTCAGCTCATTGCTACTAAAATGAGAAGATCGGTGTGTTTCTTTCTGCTTTTCACAATATACAGCTCCAGTTGTACAATGGATTTCTGTGATATACTGAATTGTTCAGAATCTTGCTATCAGGTTTCGCGTTCAACCTACGAACATTCGTTTTTGCAAACTTTCACAGATGCTCAAAAACCTTGTACTGCGAACTTTTAAAGATGCAAAAAAATCGCAGAAGAATTTTGCCAGACATATTTCACTTGCGATGCAAAAGGGGTTGCGAAGAAGCATAATAACCATGGAAACTCGGGATGCAACCAACGATTAATTTCAATTATTTGGACGATTTTTTTTCAATAATCGATAAATCGGATACAAAAATCTAATTGGATGTTTTGCTTTTTTCTAACCATATAAAACACCAATTTAAGGTATTTATGTATAAAAGTGTACTTTAAAAAAATGCAAAAGCCACATATTGAGTTGAACTACCGTTAATTTAGACATTATAAAGCTTATAGTAGCTGTTTGTTGAAGAGTGAATGGGGGATTTTTCCTTTAAACAAACAAATAAAAAATAAATTTAAAAAACGGCATTTGAGTATGCAATTTTGTTGAAAAAATGATACACAAACATTTTGTTCAATTGTGAAGATATAAGCATCTCAAATATAATAATTAAATACCTTTTGTATCATAATAAAATGTATATGCATAAATTAAATATACAAACGGTAAAAACGAGCATTTGAGCGCAGTAAAGCCGGAAATAACGTTCGAAAACAGAAGTTACTGACAGATGCTATAAAAAAGAGAATGGAACATAGAAATGCAGCAATCAAATAGATTTGAGTAAAAAAAAAAGGAAAAAAGATCTTTCGCCTGAAAACCACAACAGTGACTAAACATGATTGTTTACTGCTGCTGTTATTTGCTATTTGCTGTCATCTGAGGACGCAATTAGCCATAATTATGCGATTTACCGTAGTGATGCGTAGGAAGATGACCGCTGATAAAACAGCAGTGTCAATAAATTTATAGTGAAAGATTTATTGCCCTTCACTACATTGAGCTGGTTCAGGTAGAGTCCTCTATTACATTCTGTTGTGCTCCTATGTACATGCTGTTTTGTGCTGTGCTATGCAGAGGAAATCCCTCTCTTTCTCTTTGTTTTTTTGAATGAAGCTTTTTTTTGTAATTTGGCTTTGTGATATGCCTTCTTCCGTTCGCTTAGGCATTTGTAACTGCAGCGCTAAAGTTCAGCCGTACTAAAATACATTATTAACATCTCTTCACATCATGTTTTATTTGCACCAAATGATAAATAGTAGTAGCGATTCAACAGTATCAGTACCGTTATCAGCGAGATGTGAACGATACCATCCCTAAAGTGGCATGAACAAAATTAGCGCTATAGATCGTTTTTGTTAGCTGCTAGCTACCATTAGCGAGAGAATGCGCCTGGACGTGTTACGGATTGATGACGGAAAAAGTATTTTTCTTGTCTTTACATGGGAGTTTATAAAAACATCAGTGTGAGCCCGGCATATATGAGAGAGAGAGAGAGAGAGAGAGAGGAACTGAAAATGTTTTTCTAGCCTCATAACTCAGCAAGCGTCTGTCATCTGTCTTTCAGCACCCAAGTGCTATTTTCATGTCTAGTCATAAGCACAAGACAAACAAAGCGACGTTAAGGAGTCTTTCCCATTCTCACCGTTTTCTTCCGTTTTGCCGATTTGACTTAACGCAAATTCTGCACATTTATTTCTCTCAATTTCTAAAGGAGGACATTTTCTCATGCGTTCTTTCCAAAGGAAGATTTACAGAAAGAGCTCTAGTGCCAGATTTTTCCACGATACGGAAACACAGATTTTCTTCCAAGAAAACTAAGAATTATGGAACACCATCTGGGTGGAAAATTACAGACGATATATATTTTACATTGAGAGTTTACTTGAAAGTTGGCCAGGCTCTGTGTGTCTGTGTGTCTGTGTGTCTGTGTGTGTGTGTGTGTGTGTGTGTGTGTGTGTGTGTGTGTGTGTGTGTGTGTGTGTGTGTGTGTGTGTGTGTGTTAGGAATGGAAAATTCACGATTTGCAACGGTGCATCCGCATAAAGGTTAAGTTTAAAAAAGTGTGCATTGGATACAAGTTGCATCAGGATGCATAGTTTTTTGCATATTTGCATCAATAAAAAAATATTTTTTTATATATGATTTTTAAGCAACCAATAATTCGTGACCAAGGTTTTCTAGATCGATTTCTCCTTTCTGTGTTCTCTCTGCGACGCTGCGGCTACGTAAACACGGCGCATCACAGCGCTACGGAGGCCGAGGCGCGTCCCGAGAGTCGCATAGAATACAGATTAACATGGCAGAGGTAGAGCTGTGACTTCCTGCAGACACAACAAAAAAAAAAACTGTCTGGGTTTATTGAAAAATTTTTCCCCACCTGTTTGTGAAAAGGCCATGCGTTAGAAGTCAGAAGGCACCTAAGTAAATTGATGATTTGCATATGCATGTGCATTTTTTTTCATTGCATTGAATTGCGTTGAATCGAAATCGGATCGCATCGTAGCTGCTTCATCTGTATCTTTTAATGTATCGTATTGTTGGAGATTCGAATCGCATCAGTCTCAATAATGGAGTGTCTGATTTTATGTGTCTTTTGCTTTTGCAGGTGCAGAATCTGCACAGCATTCTTTCTTTTCCTCTGGAGAACATCTTGAAGACTGAACTGCGAGACTGCAGACTGGTGAGTTTCACTGAGAATCTCACGTTAAAGGGGAGGTTATCAATATTAAAGGTATATACCAATAAGTGGGATGGCTACAATAAAATACCCTTGTGTGTGAATGCCAATGCTTCGTGCTATACAGTGGATATCGGGAAAGTATTTTTTTGCTCCCCCCAAAACTGTTACCACAAAGTTGACGGCCCACAATTGTATTAGATGTCTTTTGACAATGGACGAATGGAATTTCCGATTCTTTTGAACCAGGAGACCCAAACCTGTTCCAGCATGACGTTGGCTCTGTGCACAAAGCCAGATCCATTAAGATATACTTTACATTTATTGGAGTGGAAGATCTCCTGCTA
Source organism: Silurus meridionalis (assembly GCF_014805685.1). NCBI lineage: Eukaryota > Metazoa > Chordata > Actinopteri > Siluriformes > Siluridae > Silurus > Silurus meridionalis. Next base: position 25,891,574 of record NC_060891.1, on the reverse strand, counting down.
TAGAGCTCAAAGCCTTTTGAACATGCTGAATGTGAACGCTGACCGCACCCCAGGAGCCTCCTCACCTCACCTACTTTAGTACCTGACTTTACCAACACTCTTGTGGCTGAAAGAACGCGACTAGAAATACTAGAATGTAATGAGGAAACGAAAAAAGTGCGAAACAATGGTGTCGTTTCAAGTCAATATTACGCTCTGTTCCAGAACCTTCGACGCGGTCCACTGTGCCCATAGTTATATTTTAAAACGGACATTGTTTCTCTAATGGAGTCATTTAAAGCAGAAATGTTCCGCTTTCAAACCAGAGGATGATGAGACCTTTTGAAGACTTGGTCCTGGTTCAAAGCTTTGTTCATTGAAGCATTAATGTCTTTTTTTTCCCTTTTTAAAAGGATCATCTAAATTCGGTACTGTTGTGAAAAACGTGGAGCTTTAATGAAAAAAAAATAGCGAACAAAAAGCAAGCAAACAAAATCCAGATGTAAAAAAAATATATATGCAAATTAGAAACACCCCTTTCAGGTCTCCATTTGCATATTGGATATGATTGGATCTTCGATTTGTGATGCAATAATACTCCTGGATTATTATTGTTTATATTCATGGAACGTGGTTGATGCCCTCATTCACATCGACTTACAATCATCTCATTTATACAGGGTGGCGCAGGGAAAGGAATTCTGGAACTAGGACTTGCCGACCCTGCGGCGTGGGCACTTGTTCGGAACCAGTTCGAGCTCGTTTCGAACCCCTTGCCATTAGTTCTAGTGGAGTTGTGCGCTACGAGAGTTTGCTGTAAAACCTTTTATAAAAATGGTGATAGTTTGAGTGCTCCTCATAGGGAATTTTGGTGTCATTACTAGTTAGGACAGAGGGGACAACATCTAAAGCACAGTCTAAGTTGAGGGCCAGATAGTTTATTAAGATTGAAAATTTTTGGCTGTAGCTTTAGTAAACATTTCCTGCAGTCTGCCTTTTAATTCTTTGGCCAATTTGATGTTTTTTTTTTGTGAAGGCGATATTTAGCATACTTAGCTCCACGCTCCTTCACCATCGACACTAAATAACCTCATAACACAATAATAATGCCTCATAACACAAAATACACACCGGTTTTTGAAGCACGAATATATATTCGAAATGAGATCATGCTACGCACGTGGTCAGAGTAGCAGACGTGGTAACGCACGTGGTCAGAATAACACCAGTTGCACAGCTCCAGATGTACACAGAATTATGTCTTTTAGACACTGACTTATAAAGGTTGGTGCACCCTGTGACTGTGCATAATGGCTTGTGCTGCCATCTGTTGGCAGGTTACAAAACTAACTCTCGAAACCTTTTTGATATCACCTCATATGACTAATGGCAAAGAGGTTCGAAACGAGCTCGCACTGGTTCCAAACAATTGCAGACGTCCCGGGGTCGGAACTCCCAACTAAAATTTTTGTTTCCCCGCACCATCATGACCTTCTGATCGGAAGTTGACCGTTGAGCTGCCACATTTGTCAATGCCAATCAATTTTACATAAACCAGAGCGTTCCACCATGTCATTTCTCACTCTTTATGTCTCTCTCTGACTTTTTGTTCTGTCTCAGGATCTGAGGAAGCAGATGGAAAAGGGCTGGAAGGATTACGACGTTAAAATGTGAGAACGCACACCTGATCAGATGCATCCGAACAAACAGACAGGCAGCTAGACAAGGTTTCTTTGTGTGTGTGTGTGTGTGTGTGTCTCAGGGGGAAGCTCGAGAGGGAGAGGCACAAGCAGTACGGCTTGATACGGCTCGACTCGGACATAGTGGAGGACATGGAGAGAGAGAGGAGGACTTTCCAGCTGCAGATGTGCGAGGTGTGTGTGCGTGTGTGTGAATTTTTGTTGGGATCAGTTCTTTAAACAGGCTAGTAAAAGTGCTTAGGTCATGTTCTCCATGTGTGGCTTGGGGAAAGTTTTTGTGCATGGATCAGGGAAAGTTCTGCTTTAGTTGCACTACTGAACCAGGATGTAGTAATAAATTAAAATAAAAAGTTAAAGTAGAGGGGGGATTCCTTTTCTTTCTTCCGGCCACAAACCTCCATATATTCTTGAGTTTCTGCTTTATTGCAGCAGATGTCCTTTTTTTTTTTTTTTTCTTTCGACCAACCCCTGACACGAACACACTACATTGCAGTGCTCACGTGTTCACTGTAGGTCCTGTCGATAAGTATTAGATTCAGAAGAAGCATCGCAAAAAGCTAACAGGGGGTTCTGTGTTTAGCGTGCAACGCTCTCCGCTTAAAGATCTTTCACCACGCTTTCGTACTTTTTAACAAATCTGTTTGCAATCAGTCCATCTTTAAAATCAGGCCACCCTCTCAGAGCAGTGTAACAATAGAATTTTTATTTAATCCCCTAGGGGTCTGCCGCGGTACTGCAGGCATCCACTTATTAATGTTGAATCACAAATAATTTTTTTGTCAAACAAATAAGCATGGGTTAAAAACAAGTCTCTATCGCCTAATGGGACCTGAAGAACTATGAAGATCCCAGATCTATTCTGTTCTGTCATTCTCTTTTTGTATTTACAGTATTTGCTGAAGGTGCAGGAGATGAAGATACGACAGGGTCCTGATCTGCTCCAGAGCCTTATCAAGTATTTCCAAGCCCAGCTCAAGTACGTTATATCATTATACCACTGCTCATGTTCATGTAGAACTTCTGAGAACATCTTTCTGTGTGTGTGTGTGTGTGTGTGTGTGTGTGTGTGTGTGTGTGTGTGTGTGTGTGTATACATATGGCAGAGGTAGAGCTGCACTACAAAGGTCTGTTTGTGAAAAGGCATTTTGTTGGATGAGGTACAATATGATTTTCCCTTCAATTGAACTAGAAGACCCAGAAGCTAAAGAGCCCCGGCCTTCTCAACCTCCCTGAACATCTTTGGGATGAATAGGAACACAGACTGTAACCCCAGACCTCCTCAACTCTTTACTAATGCCCTTGTAGTTCCAATTTTAACCCAAAGGTGTTCAGTAGGGTTGAGCTTGATAGTAGATCTTCCATTCCAAACCATGTAAAGAGTATCTTCATGGAGCTGGATTTGTGCACAGGGGCATTGTGATGCTGGAACAGGTTTGGGTCTGGTAGTTCAGCATCCAAAGACGTCCTGTACAATTGTTTACCTTCAACTTTGTGGTAACAGTGTTGGGTAGAAGAACATATTTCTGGAGAAGTCAGGTGGATATGGAGGTGTATGAAGGTGGACAGATATGTAAATGTGTGATCATTTTTTCTTTATCCTTTTTTTCCAGTTTCTTTCAGGATGGCCTGAAAGCTGCAGAAAATCTCAGTCCCTTCGTGGAAAAGCTAGCAGCCTCTGTTCACACGGTGTGTGTTTTTACATTCCAAATATCTTCTCCTCTCAAATCTCTACGTCCAGATGTCCCGAGTGTCCTTTTAATCCACAGTTTACATGATTCTGCTTTTTTTTTTTTATTTATTTTTTGCTTCTATGGAAATACTTTGGTGATAAAAATCAAACCCACAGTGGTATGCATTGTGCTTTCGTCTTTTTGTCACGAGTGCAGTTACGGCGTCTCGTAACCTTTGAGATTACTATTGATTTGCTCCTTGAGCCAGACGTTAAACATTTAACACCCTAGCAGGATGGTTTGGCCGACAAACAAGGAAGAATGATTATCTGGAATTTCACTCCATAGTGCAGTGTGTGTGTGTGTGTGTGTGTGTGTGTGTGTGTGTGTGTGTGTGTGTGTGTGTGTGTGTGTGGTCTTTTCTGCAAAAGGAAGTAGTCTGAATTATTAAATCTTTGGACAATTTCAAGAAAAAGATGTAGGTCTGGGTCTGAGACGGCGACGCTCGTATGCATTCTTCTGACCTGAAAAGTTCTTGTCAGTTCCTGTGATTTTGGATAATGTCGAGAAGAACTGGGCATGAGAAGTTCTTTTTAACTATAGCGATTTTGAACTCGTAACTTGAAAAGAATTCCAGGACGAGTGTTAATGCAAAGGTCTCTCAACGCTGAGATTATGCGAGGAACTCGGAACTCATAAAGGGGGACATTTATTAGAACATCTTGAACATTGCTCTACTCATCCCTCCATCCTCTGCCACTTCTTCACCGATTGCTTTGTCCTCTACCACTGCTCCACTCATCCCTCCAACGAACTTTCACTTTATTTCCGAACAGCTCACTAACAGTCTTCAAACATCCAAACTCCTGCCTATGTGTAGTAATAAAACCAGTATCAGAATGTATTTATGAATAGAGACTTCAAAGCACATTTGTACGTCTCTCTGGAAAACCGGGTGTCTCCCAAATTCCATAAATGTAAATGAAGTAAAAGGAAACTTGATTCTAGAATCAAAAACAATTCTAGAGTAAACAGAGTTCATCAACACCGCTGCCAATCGTAAACTTAAAAGAGCATTCTAGAAGACGTCGGAACGTTTTCTGGGAACAGTGTGGCGATTCCCGAATCTGTAACGTCAAAAGGGAACTCTACAGTGGCGACGTTCTAAATCTGCGTATTCATGACTATTAATTCGCCTTGTTGTGTAATGTCATGTCTGCGTGCCTAAGCCTCTACAGTATTACATAATATCGGACAAACAGCCTCTTAAATAAAATCCTGGTATTCTTCCAGACTCCCGGATGATTATTTTTTTTCTCGCTTCCTTGTGAGGTTCAGGCATGTTCCAGCAGATCCGTTGTTTTGCATTAAAAAAAAACTGGTTTGGGTGAAGCTCATAAAAACACGTTCTCACGAAGAGACTTGCGCTCTTTCGGTTTAACGGGTAGAAGTATAAAGGTTGGGCTGTGTCATTGGATAGAAAGAAAAAAAACAATGCAAAATGGCCTGAAAGTTGCCTTGTCTTGAGTTCCCAGATCTGATGTCGAATTAATGTTCATATTGTTTCCCAACTGGCCTCTAAAAAAGACAAGAAAGTGACTGTGAGGGGAAAATATTTTTCTCAGCAATCACACGCACACACAGAGAGAACAGGCCATGCCAAAAAAAACCATTCTATTTCCCTGAAATGAAAACATGGTTGGTGGTGAGGTTGGTGAGCTCAATACACACCTTAAGTTTCATTCCTTGGAATTTGACTTAATATCACCATGATTGATTATTTAGAAACGAGTTTATTAGAGAAACAGCACATGTAGGATGTTTTGGAGACAAGGTGAGGGAGGTGAGATTGAGATGGTTTGGACATGTGCAGAGGAGGGACATGGGGTATATCAGTAGAAGAATGCTGAGGATGGAGCCTCTAGGAAGGAGGAAAAGAGGGAAGACATGCAGGTAGTTGGTGTGAAGGAGGCAGATGTAGAGGACAGGGGGCATGGAGACGGATGATCCACTGTGGTGACCCCTAATGGAAGAAGCCAAAAGAGGAAGATGATGATCACCGTGATTGAATATATATCATTTAAAGTACTGGGACGCCTGATCTTTTCAGCCAAACGAGGTGCTATCAACGTTTGCACACCATCACCTTGAAAGTAGTCCCCTTGTACAGCGATACTGCGTTCCCAGTGTTCCTGGCACTTCTGGATTGTGTCCTGGAAGAATTATTTTCGAAACACGCCGAGCTCCTTCTGTGATTCGTGCCGGATCTCCGCAACGGTGTGGAAACGAGCTGATCTTCATCTTCGGGAAAAGGGAAAAATCCGCAGGAGCCGAGTCTGGCGAGTACGGTGGGTGCGGGTACGGGAAGTGAGATCACGATGTTTTCAGCGAGAAACTTGCTTGAGAGGAGAGCTTGGTGGCACCATCGCACGTAGTCAGAAGATGCAGATGTGGTAACGCCTGTGGTCAGATTAGCATTAGTTTCAATGTCTGTTTCAATGTTCATTGTCAAAGGACAATGTCTTTTAGCACACTGACTTATGAAGATCGGTGCTTCCTGTGACTGTGCGTTTAGCCTTCTGCTCTGAATCTCACAGAGATCTTCACAAAATCGCTCCAGAATCTAGTGGAATTTGGATCTTTCCAGAAGAATGGAGATTATACCAGCATATGGGGAGTGCTTTTAAGAAATCTTGAACTTTGTTTTGTGTGTAGGTTCGACAGGATGAGGACGAGCAGGTGAAGCAGCTCTCTCAGCTCCGTGACTGCCTCAGGAGTCAGCTACAAGTGGACGGTAAAGAGGTAATTCCATCACACAACATAACTCACGTTTTTGAAGATCGTGAAATCAACAATGATGCTGATCTCTTTTTTTGTTTTGTTTTTGTTTTTAAGGATTACTTAAACAGGAAGAACTCTGGTCACGGCTACAGCATCCACCAGCCCCAGGGCAACAAGAAATACGGCACCGAGAAATCTGGCTTCCTGCTCAAGAAGAGCGACGGGTGAGTCAGAACATGGGCTGAACCACAATCGCAAACTGTTCTGATGCACTAATCACTATTATATCGTATACGCTGCAACAACTTGCCATGAACAGATTTGCATTCAAGTCTCCATCAGAAACAGTTGATAAACTCACCAGGCTCATTTTTGAGTCTGGTTTCTTCCTCATACCATCCCAGGGCTTTTTTCTCTCAAGACAATGTCTATTGTTAAAATTGAATTGCAACCGTTCACATTTCCACCTTTATGCAAAGCGACTTACAACTGAGCAGTTCAGGGTTAAGGGCCTTCCTCAAGTGCTCAGCAGTGGTAGCTTGGGTGTGCTGGGATTTGAACTTGTAACCTACCAATCCAGAGTCCAATTCCTTAACCACTGAGCCTCCAACTCCCATCATCATCTTTCAGCTCCCATATACAGTAATCAGTCTGGAGATCCAAATGTGGCAGTCAACAGTGAAAATCTCATCCACTGATTCTTGTCTGATATGAACTACTTAACTTGAAAACGGTTTTGAAGCAGTAAAATAAAGTCTTTCATGGAAATCACTTCCGTGGTGGATATATATATATTTAGAAATGGCAGTGGTTCAGTGATTCAGAGCCGTGGGCTGAAAAAAAAAATGTTGCGTTACAACAAACATTATAGTGAAATGAAAGTTCCCTCTTATTTACGATAGAATCATATTTGGAAATACAGGTGAAGCCCAGATTTAACGAGGGAGATGTGTTCCGATGATCTTATCGTAATATCGTAAGTCAAAACATGGCTTTGCCTACCCAGGAGTCTCAGCCTGTTAGCCTTCACTTACTTTTCAAGCATTTCTCTTATAAAAACAAACGGCCAATAAAACCTATAAAATCGTATAAAACTGTAAAAGAGATTTATTGTAACTTAAAGATGAAAAATAGCATCTCCATGCAGATCTCCAGGTCTCTGTTGTTACTCCGCCTGCAAGAATATTTTCCACATTGCTGCTTCGTAGAAATCGCAGATAAAACTACTTTTTTGCCTGTCCATTTTTTTCCTTGTTTTCCTTTTTCTTTGTAAACAAAGTCTAGCTATAAACAGCTGTTTGTGCCGAACTGAGAGCTGCATTACTTCCTGGTTTGTTACACCACGTGCTGCTTCGACCAGTAAGAGTTTGTAAAGAGTACCGTAAGTTCCGGATTATTAAGCGCACCCAAATATAAGCCGCACCCACTGAATTTTAGAAAGATTTTTATTTTGAACATACATAAGCATGTCTACACTAAAACTAATGAACTTTACACAGGCTTTAATGAAAGACAGTGTCTGTTACACGGCTTGTTTCTAAACAGTAGCTACCAAGAAAGTCATTGTTCACTGTCTTCCTCCTTCCTTTCACAACTATTTCTCTCGGGAGTCATTTAGTTTCCATAATGCTACTGGCTGGAAATAATAGGTGGTGCATTATAAACGTCACCTGGACACCTCTTTTGCTGTTTGGTTTTTACTAGCAAGATGTTGTTTTTTATGGTTTTTCTATAAGTTATTCCGAAATAGATAAACACAAACACCAGCCGAAGTTCTGTGACCTAAACAAAAGAATAACCATCCAAATTTCAACACTATTGTTTTTTTGGAGCAAAAATGCTTTACGGCATGTTGTTCACTGGACAATTATCTTTCCTAATAAACTGGGATGAGCAGCAGTGGATGTGTTTGTGACTCATATTTACAATAATAATGTACGTAGTGCATTTTTTTAATGCATGTTGTTGTTGTTGTGTACTGCTCACACACATTCAGCAAATACATTCGTTATACGTTTTCCATTGAAAAACACTGACCTGAATTTGCTGCTTGAGGTTTAGAGCTTTATAATGATGTATAGTTAGTCTTGGTTACTCTTCTCCCTATTTATTTAATCTATTGCTAAACATTAACACCTGAGAACACTGGGATATCGGTTGCACTGGCAACCCTCTGACAACTAAGGTTAAAGAATGGTGATCAGTACGGGGTGGTAATACTGCGATGCGTTAATAATTGAACAAATTACATTATATAATTTGGTAAAAACAGAGCAATTTACGCTACCGTAACGTACGAATGAATTAGTATTTATGTATGTTATAGCGGGGACGTGGACGAGCGCTGGATCGCGAATGGAGGGCGAAGCATACACTGCTACGGCGGTAAAATAATTGTAAAATTTTGACGTATCGCCGTCATAAGATTGAAAAATTCAGTCGAACTATCACAACTCGGATTATCTGTAGTTAGGGAAGGTGGTAGCTTAGTGGTTAAGTTGTTGGACTCTGGATCTGAAGGTCATGAGTTCAAATCCCAACCACATCAAGCTGCAACTTTTGGGCCCCTGGGCAAGGCCCCTGACTTCAGAGTTGCTCAATTGTATGAATAAGATAAATGTATGTCGCTCTGGATGAGGATGTCTGCCAAATGTGAGCGAGACGTCTGTGTGCGTGTTGGGAAATCGCTAGAATGTTCTTTTGCAAACACACTGCTTCATTTGTTCTGTCAGATCTTTTTTTTTTTTCCTAAGCCAAACACTGACGATGGTGTATGTTGGCTCGGTCAGTGACCAGGGGAAGACGGGGGCTGCACATGGAAGTGCAGTGTGTTTTAAATCTGTGTGTGTGTGTGTGTGTGTGTGTGTGTGTGTGTGTGTGTGTTGGAGTGTGCGCATTTGCTGCTATGATTCAGCTGTTCTTCATTAAGTCTGGTTTGACCTCCGACTCTGTGTAGACGCGAATGTTCAAATCCGAATCGCCTGCAAGTTTGCTCACTCAGATAACGTTTACATTTATGGCCCTCGGCAGATGCTTTCATCGAAGAGTTTCCTCCTTTATGCTAAAGAGCAGTTAAGGGCCTTGCTCAAGGGCCCCACAGTGGCAGCTTGGTGGTGCTGGGATTAGAACCGTTTTGGTGCTAATTTCTAGATTTAAAAAAAGACACACACTTTCTCACTCTAAGACATTCATTCAGAGGTGTTAGTCATCAGGAGACACCCCCAGTTTACATCTCCAGTTTTATCTGGTTCCTGTGGTGCCTGTGGTGTCTCCCCAGGCCTTCTTACCACACCTACGTACATCATTATCCGACTTGTGCAACACCTCACAAAATCTAGTCAAACCTAGATTTGGCACGTTTTTACGCTGGATGCCCTTCCTAACGCAACAGTCCCCACACTAAGAGTGCACTGGCTTGTGCAACCCTAATGGCTGGGTTGGTTGGTGGTATTGTATAATTTCCTGAAATAAAAAGAGCATTTCTAATTCAGTGTGATCGGATTCTTAATGAGTTGGATGAAGAACAATTGAGAAATAAGTGTGCACTTACTTTTGCCCTCGTATCAGCCCCAGTCTGTCTGCCTCTGCTTAATGAAGAGCGTCTTGTTTGGGGTAAGCGGTTAGAAGGTAGGAAATGTGGTTTGACAGACTTCCTTTGACTTCCTCCCAGGAAAATGTAGTCCAGATGTGGAGAAAGAATAAACAGTGACTCATCAGGACATACTGGTTTCTTCCAAAACATGGTTACTGTTTTTTTTTTTTTTTTTTCCCAGCTTTTGATGATTGAGGTTGTAAGAGATGGCAGTGTTTTTGAGTCTGAGAGCTGAGCTGTGTTTCATGTGTTTAATGTTCAATGCTGTAAAAGGCTGAGCTTTCAATTAGGGCTGTGTATTGAAAAGAAACTGGTGATACGATATGTACAACGATACAGGAGTTGCGATACTATACTTTGCGATACTGTAAACAAGGCGATATATTGGGATATTTATAAGAAGAGGTAGTGAGCAGCAGTATGGTTTCATGCTGAGGAAGAGCACCACTGATGCATTATTTGCTTTGAGTATGTTGATGGAGTATAGAGTTAGGTCAGAAGGAGTTGAATTGTGTATTTGTGGATTTAGAGAAAGCGTACGACAGGGTGGAGAGAGGAGTTGTGGTACTGTATGAGGAAGTCAGGTGTGTGAGGGTGGTGCAGGACATGTATGAGGACGGTGTGGGGCAGTAGGAACAACAGACTGGTTCAAGGTGGTGGTTGGACTGCATCAAGGATCGGCTCTGAGCCCTTCCGGTTTGCAGTAGTGATGGACAGGTTGACGGACGAGGTCAGACAGGAGTCTCTGTGGACTATGATGTTTGTGGATGATATTGTGATTTGTGGTGAGAGTAGGGAGCAGGTTGAGAAGAGCCTGGAGAGGTGGAGGTACATGCTGGAGAGAAGGGGAATGAAAGTCAGTAGGAGTAAGACAGAGTACGTGTGTGAGAATGAGAGGAGGTGCAGTGGAGGGTGCGGTTGCAGGGAGAAGAGGTGGAGAAGGTGGAGGAGTTCAGGTACCTGGGGTCAACAGTGCAAAGTAATGATGAGTGTGTTAGAGAAGTGAGGAGAAGAGTGCAGGCAGGGTGGAGTGGGTGGAGAGGAGTGATTTGTGATAGAAGAGTATTTGTGAGAGACAGTGGCATTGAGTAAAAGACAGGAGGTGGAGCTGGAGGTAGCAGAGCTGAAGATTTTGAGATGTTTGTTGGGAGTGACGACAATGGACAGGATTAGAAATGAGTTTATTAGAGGGACAGCGCATGTAGGATGTTTTGGAGACAAGGTGAGGGAGGTGAGATTGAGATGGTTTGGACATGTGCGGAGGAGGGACATGGGGTATATCAGTAGAAGAATGCTGAGGATGGAGCCACCAGGAAGGAGGAAAAGAGGAAGAACAAGGAGAAGGTTTATGGATGTGGTGAGTGAAGACATGCAGGTAGTTGGGTTGAAAGAGGCAGATGTAGAGGACAGGGGGGTATGGAGACGGATGATCCGCTGTGGCGCCCCCTAATGGAAGAAGCCGAAAGAAGAAGTTGTTACACCCATTCGTTTCGAAAGCAGTGTCCCCAGGAAACAGTTGGATATTAACGCTAACATTAGCGACGTGCTCTTATGTTAGTACGAAACATGAAACAACTGCCCTGAATCTTGTATAAATTAAAAAACTATGTATCGATATTGCGTTTGTGAAAATCAATACAGTATCGCCAACAAAATATTGCGATATCTACGTGTAGTGCTATTTTTTTTAAACCCTTACGCCTTTGTGTCTTTATGTACCAGAATCAGGAAAGTGTGGCAGAAAAGGAAATGTGGAGTCAAATATGGCTGCCTGACCATCTCTCACAGCACGGTGAGGCTCCAGCATCGCTCTGTCTCTTTCTCTTACTCTCACACACTTCACTTTGCTCTACGTTATCATTTACATTGAGCTTGTATTTGTTGTGTGTCTCTCAGATAAACAGACCTCCAGCCAAACTCAACCTCCTCACGTGTCAGGTTCGGCCCAATCCTGAGGAGAAGAAGACGTTCGACCTTGTAACTCGTACGTCCACCTATTCCTAATTTGAATATGCACTCGTTGGGCAAAAAAGTATTGGGACACCTGATTTTAGAATCAGAAAACACGTAGAAAAAAATGCATGACAAATGATTTTGTGTTTTTGCAGAGAAATCAAACAAATTGTTGCATATATATATATATATATATACACACACACACAGACACACACACACACAGTGTGTATAATATATACACATTATATCATGTAAACTGTTCAACCATGAACAACTTTAACAACTTTAATTTATGTATTTATTTATTTACATTTTATACCAATACCCAGTAGTAGTAAAAATGTATATATTTATCAGTCATTATAATTTAGCTACTATGTAAACCCGAGTAAGTGTGTGTGTGCCTGTGTGTGTGTGCCTGTGTGTGTGTGCCTGTGTGTGTGTGTGCGCCTGTGTGTGTGTGCGCGCCTGTGTGTGTGTGCGCCTGTGTGTGTGCCTATATATAGAAGAGAGCTTTGTGTGTGTGTGGTAATGAAAAACAGTTGTTGTGAAGGGGCTTGTCCTGGCTTGGTTTTTCCTCCTACATTCTCTTTGCTGTGTTTTATCTCCCTTGATATTCTCACCGTGTTCACACACACATACTCTCTCTCTCTCTCTCTCTCTCTCTCTCTCTCTCTCTCTCTTCCAGATAATCGCACATATCATTTCCAAGCAGAGGATGAGCAAGATTGCATAATGTAAGGATTGCTTACAACATACCATTATATACCCATATACCCCCAAACACACACAAACACGTACACAGTACTGTTCTCAGCTCTAGAGTCTGTTTGGGGTGGTATTTACTGTGGACTCCTGTGACACTAAGCACCACAGATTGTAAGCTGAATGTCAGACTGTATGAAGAATGTTTTAGTTGCTGAATTTATCCTCTTTCCTTCTTTCTGTAGCTGGGTGTCTGTTCTTCAGAACAGTAAAGAGGCGGCTCTAAACACGGCTCTGGGAGGAGATCAGCTGCAGTATCCGGGCAGCGGGCTGCAGGATCTGGCACGTTCCGTCATCTCGGGGCTGAGAAATCTTCCGGGCAACGACACGTGCTGCGACTGCGGCGCTCCGGGTAACGGCTCATATTCACATCCAGCCTTGTCCCTGCGTTATTTCTCAACATTTCTTCCGCTTGTAATTTCTGCATACAAACGTGCAACCTGGTCCATCCCTCAAAACTACCAGAATTATAACATCAATCTCTTCACTGTTCCTACATACACTCAATGGACTTTATTTGTTTGTGGACACTCGTCTATAAGATCCGTATGCGCTTTTTTCTTACATCTCATTCCACATTTAGTCCCTATTTGCAGTTATAATAACCTTCTGGGAAGATGTTCCATTAGATTTTGTGGAGATTTATTCGGCCACATGGGCGTTAGTGAAGTCAGGTTCATTCAAGATCTTCAACTCCATGGAGTTCAATCTTCATGGAGTTGGCTTTGTGCACAGGGGCATTTTCATGTTACGTGATCCTGCATCCAAAAACTTTCTTAACAATCGTGTGCCTTCAACCTTTTTTGGAGGAACGTCCACGTGGCTGAAAAAGTCAGGTGTCTCACTATTGTGTCCGTGTGAACAGAAGGTCTCAGGAATGCATTTTTTCCTTTCAGCTCATGTTGACCGTTAAAAGCTTTTGCTATATGGGATGTGATCAAACCGATGTAGAAAAGAAAGATGGAATGAATGCATGTGATGGTGCAGGTCTTTGAATCTCTCCCTATCTCCGTCTCAATGTCCCTAAATGTCGTTTCAAGAGGATCCTAACCCACCTTGTGTCTCCTGCAGAACCCACCTGGCTTTCCAGTAACTTGGGCATCCTCACCTGCATCGAATGTTCAGGAATCCACCGGGAGCTCGGCGTTCACTACTCACGGATTCAGTCACTCACTCTCGACATGCTCAGTACATCTGAGCTTCTGGTAAACGCTCACACACACACACACATACACACACACACACACACACACACACACACACACACACACCTGCTATACACTTTGTTACCTTCCAGCATCGTGTGCAGATCTACTGAGATATCTGGGAAATTTATTGAACAGTTCTCGATGAAAACACAAGGATTTGTGTAGTGTATAATGTTAGCATGGTGAGGTCTTCTGTGTGGAGACGTTTATGGAAGGAGTCTCCAGTGTCAGCACTTTGTAACCGGTCAATGGTTACATTGGTAAAGCTCAAGTGGTCATTGTTTTTTTCCCACATACATTATTTTAAATTGATTTTCAAATTAATGGAAGAATTACACCAACCCTGTTAGTTGGTAGGAAAAATGGGCGAGCGTAAGGATTTTAGTGAGTTTGTCTAAGGGCAAATGTGTGAAGTCTAGACGTCTGGGTCAGAGCGTCTCCAAAACTGCAGCTCTTGTGGGATGTTCCTGGTCTGCAGTGGTCAGAATCTATCAAAAGTGCTCCAAGGAAGGAACAGTGGTGAACCGGCGACAGGGTCGTGGGAACCCGAGGCTCATTGAGGAGCACGTGAGGAGTGAAGGCTGGTCCATGTGGTCCAATCCAACAGAAGAGCTCCTGTAGCTCAAACTGCTGAAGACGTTCATGCTGTTAATGATCGATGTATCACGCAAAAAGGGGACCAACACAGTAGTAGGCAGGTGGTCATAATGTTAGGGCTGATTTGTGTATTTTGCAAATGTTTCACAACAATGAATCAACTAACCAACTAACTAATAAATGAACAAACTAATTAATGAACTAACAAGTTAACCAACTAATTAACCAGCTAACCAGCCAACCAACTAAATAAATAAATAAAACACCAGGTCATAGTATTGGTATGCACTTCTATTCAAACATCCCATTTCACATTTAGTCTCCATTTGCTGTTATAATAACCTCCACTCTTCTGGGAAGATGTTCCACTAGGTTTTGGAGTGCTCTTATAGAGATTCGTGTGAGATTCATTCAGCTACAAAAGTGTTAGAAATCAGTCAGGGACTGATTGAGGTGAAGAGAGAAGGTTCCTGGGGTGCAGTCAGCATGAAAAATTAATCCCAAAGGTGTTCATTAGGGTCTACAGCAGGAGATCTTCCAGTCCAACCCATGTAAAGGATATGTTCATAGATCCGACTTTGTGTACATCTGCATTTTAATGCTGGAACAGGTTTGGGTCTTCAAGTTCAAGTGAAGGGAAAATCCCATGCTATTGCGTCCAAGGACATCCTGTACCAATGTAGGCCTTGAACTTTGTGGTAACGGTTTGGAGAAGACCACCATGCAAATGTGGAAAAGTCAAGTGTCTCAAGTGACCTTAATTGGTTGGCTTCTGTATGTAATGTAATAACGCATGTGTTTGAGTTGTGGGGCCAAACCCAGGATCGGTCTTCAGTCTATAATCAAAATGATCCAAAAACGATAGATTTGACTTTGACTTGATTTCTGCTCTTTTTTTTCCCCTTTCAGCTTGCAGTGAGCATCGGTAACAGCAAATTTAACGACATCATGGAGGCCAACCTGCGTGATGACTCGGTGAAACCCTTACCACAGAGTGACATGTGAGTTTCACAACACGCTCCATACTGTGCTGCAGTGATGATCAGGAGGATCAGGACGTTTATTTCATGCTGTTTCATGAAGTCACGGAAGTGGTTTTTTTGCCAATTTTTGTATTTATTTACTTTGTCGGCTGCTTAGTGAAGTAAATCGGTTGCCAAATGTCAAGGATCCAAGCATTTGATTGCACTTTAATTGGTAAATGGAGGATCTGCAGTGTTCCTGCAAGTGTTGGCACCCTTGAAGAACTTAAAAAAAAAAAAAAAAAAAGCTCAACCTTTACTTGACACGTAAACGTTACACTAATGCACCATGAAATTAATTTTTTTCTAAGTCCCGGTTGTTAGGAAGTTCAGAGCGCAGGATCAGCCTTGATCTGGCGCCCCTGGAGTCAATAAGGTTATAAAGTGGCTTAATGCCCGCGTGTATTATAATGTGCAATCTCTCATCCCACACTATATGGACAAAAGTTTGTGGACACCTGACCGTCCCGTTCTACATTGAGTCCCCAGGTACTGATGTACATTCATCCCACAAGTGTTCAATAGGGTTTAAGAGCTCTATAGAGCATTAGATCTTTCACTTGAACCCACGGGAGTCACATCATCATGGAGCACAGAGGCAATGTCATGCTGGAGCAGGTTTGTGTGTCTTAGTTCAGAACCACAGGCTGGAAAAGTCAGGTGTTCCAATACTTTTGTCCATGTAGTTGAAGCCTATTGATCGGCTTCGGACGTGTCAAAGATCAGTGCTTTATAAGTGAGAAATAGACTAAAGACTGACCCTGGTTTGGACAGACGTATAAGTGTGTGTGTTTGTGTTTTACGCGTGCTTGTGCTAGGAACGCGAGGAAGGAGTACATCACGGCGAAGTACGTCGAGAGGCGTTACGTGTTCCCGAAAGAGCACTCGGAGCCCCTGCGAGCGTACGACGCGGTGAAATCCAGAGACCTGATGTCCCTCCTGCAGCTGTACGCCGAGGGAGAAGATCTGTCCAAGCCCACAGTTGTACCTGATCAACAGGTCTCTACCACATACATGCACCTGAGCTTCGTACCTACCCCCCAAACAAACACATTAAATAGTAAATACATTTTAAATAGTCATAATTTTAAATGATTCTTTTATTAAATAGTAATATTTTATAGTGTATAGTGTAGCTTTTGGTCTCCTTTCAGATGTCCAGTGCTGGAATATGAGACTCTGATATACACCATATGGACAAAAGTATTGGGACACCTGACTTTTTACAGCCCAAATGGTCCACACAGATTTAGAGACACACAATTGTACAGGACACATTTAAATGCTGTAGCGTGAATGAACGCTGACTGCACCCCAGGACGTCTCACGTCACCGCCATCACTTTTTGAGGATGAATGGAAATCTCCACACAGTCTTATTATAAAAGCAAGTGGAGAATAAATGTGGAACGGGATGTTTAAAATCCATCCTAAGGTCACGTGTCTATATACTTTTGTTCAAATAGTGTATTTTGGATTCAAATCCTTATGTGGAGTTGTGTGTGTTTGTGTAGTGTTTACCATGGTATTAACATCTCAGAAGCTGCTCTTAAATGCCTTTTACTCGGAGTCATTCATTAAAGCCAGACGTCACGAGGCTGCGTCGTCTCCTTCCTGTTTTGATCGTTGTCTTTGTTTCCCGTAATTCCACGTTTCCTCCTCTTCTTTCATCTGTAATTGGATCCGCTTCACCTCCCCTGCGATGAACGACCGATTCTGGTTACGGTTTTAAATCTACTACCGCGAGTCAGAGTTCTGAGGATTTGATCACGGAAGCAGGATTGTTTTTCCGCAGACGATCCTAATCCTTCGAATGCCGTCCGTACGCCCGTCTCCTTCTCCCATTCATGTTTGCTGTGTTTGTCTGTCTTTCTCAGGCTTTGAAAGAGACGGCTCTCCATGTGGCGGTGCGTTTGGCCGAGAAGAGCTCGCTGGCCCTGGTTGATTTCCTCACACAGAACTGGTGAGTTGGTGTGTGTGTGTGCATGTATGTGTGTGTGTTGCTGTTTAGTCTGATTGTGTACATCTTGTAAAACCCACGTGGGGTTGGCAAAATTGTTGAGCTGTGTGTGTGTGTGTGTGTGTGTGTGTGTGTGTGTGTGTGTGTGTGTGTGTGTGTGTGTGTGTGTGTGTGTGTGTGTGTATGTTTGTTTCTGACAGTGGCTGTCTGGAGAAGAAGACAGTGGAAGGAAACACAGCTCTTCATTACTGTGCCATGTACAATAAACCAGAATGTCTGAAACTGCTTCTGAAGGGGAAAGCTACTTTACACACAGGTACATAATCATCTACACACACACACACACACACACACACACACACATACACACTTGCACGCACATTTACACCTACATTCGAAGAAACAGTGTGACTGTACATGACAAAACTGTAGGACATGCAGGACAAATAAAAGGTCGCATTCGTTACAGTTCTTTCGTTCATCCTTAGTAATCGCCCAATCATGATCGCAGTAAATTTAATTAGGGCACTAGTTTGTTTCAATTTTGAGGAAATTTGGGTAAATATAAACACATTTACATCCTTCTACATTTCCTGTTCATCCTTGTTCTTCTTCTTCACTAGCTAAGATGACTTGAATGATGTAGTTGTGGTTGAGGAACTGTCAAAGCCAGAATACTCAACCATGCAAAATTATAACAAAAAAATTCCCAACTTTGAATATTTCATCGTAAGAATATAGATCAGGGGTTCCCAGTACATCGATCGCGATCTACCGGTAGTTTTGGTAGATCGCATGATATTAAAAAAAATATATTTATTTACGCATTTTTATAGTAGGTAGATCATTTTGACATTTGTAAACAATAACAAAAACATGCGTTTCTGGTAGCGCCATTTTGAAATCACGGAGCTGCCTAAAGAAAATGACTTGCACATACTTTTTAATCTCCAGCTAAAGCAAAACAGTTAAGATATTTACAATAAGTAAAACTAGCTAACGTGGAATTACTGGACCCCTCAAATCAGACATTGAGGCGACAACTTTTTACTCAGAACGTGAAACAATTATCTGAAGTAACGTATCCAGACATGTATCATTTATCTAGTTGAGACCGAACGCATCTACACGAGAGAGATTAATTGTAATCTGTTTGCCTACAATTACTTCTTAGCGAAAAAGTAGCGAGTTTAACTCTACTTGGTTTGTTGCTAAGGTGACGGGGGGGGTTATTAGTGTGCATTGCACTTGCATGGTAAAGACTGTATTTATTTCCTAATTATACAAATTACAGCCCACAGAACGTTTATAAATGAAAGCTTTTTCATTACAAATCAAAACGCTAGCTATATGCATATAAAAACAATTACGGAGTCACAATGCTAGCTCAACATACTTAACTAGTGAACATATACAAATACAAATTAATTCAGTCATAATAATTCTGTTACAAAAACATTGTTTACTTACCAGAGATTGAATTGTAAACGCCGGCACAAACGCGAAAATCCATGGCGAACAAATTAATAGGTCTCAACAGCGCCACTTGAACTCATTATTACCCGTGTATTACATATCAACCGAAGTTGATAGTCGGTATCAAGACTTCTGTTTTTACTGGCTGCAATCCAGACATCACGTTGTGTTTTTTTTTTTTTTTTTAAATCGCAAACACTTTTAATTTCCGACAGCAGGTTAGTTCCTGACCTGAGAGAGCATCCATCCAGTGAACAACATGGTCCTAGTTTTCATTTTCATTTTAAATCGCAAAAAGAAAAACTCTCAATATCACTGTGCATAAACCATCTCCTGCTGGTGTTTCGAATGTGCGCGTTAACTAACCCGAAACGTCCCAGGACCAAAGACGTCCCTTTCTTACATGAACGTACGGACGTTGAAATGTTCTTTACCAGCGTAACAAACATTATGATTTAACACAACTTGCTGTCTCGATTGCCAAAGAGATGAGGCGCTTTTCTTCACTTCGGATCCGCCTGATTCATCCCGACGCCCTATCTCTGAGTGGAGTTCTCTTCAACTAAAGACCACTCTTTGCAGCTGGGGATGGTTCTACATCAACAGCCTAAAGATCTGTGAAGTTCCTGAGCACCTCGAGAACTTTGAGGATGGATTTGGACTGTAATTAATATAAAGTCTGCTACAAAGGCTCTGGGCTGCTGGTTGCATAAATATAAATGAGGATGGATTTCATGTGGAGTCTGGTTCCTCTCAAGGTTTCTTCCATCTCAGGAGGTTTTTCCCTTCCACTGTCATGAGCTTAATCATTAGGGATAAAGTTAAAAGTAACAAACTTATAGGCACTAAACTCATGCATTTCAACTTTATAACCTCTTTATTTCAGAACACTACAAAACAATGTCCAATGTTGAAAAGCGCTAAACAGATAAAACTTAATCGAATTAAAATTTATTTTGTCATTATAGAAGTACCAGTGTGCTGAATAACACATTCAGATTGTAAAAAATTGTGATCTGATTGGATCTCGTGCAAAAATATGATAATGTTAATTCTAACCCCACCCCTTTTTCATGATTGGGTGTCGATAGCGATGCGAATCCAATCTGTACTGTATGTAACGCTGTGGTTTATTGTTGTTGTCTGTTTTTCGTTTTATAGCAAACATGGCCGGAGAGACTGCGCTGGACATCGCCAAGAGACTGCAGCACACACAGTGTGTCGACTTGGTGTGTTTAATCCCATTACATACACTAAAAACAGGAAACACAGGTTGAGGGACTGTCAAAGAATTCTTACACCTTAATCGTACTGATCTTTCTTCCTCTGGATGTTTATATTCTAGTTTTTCTAGTAGTGCAAATGAAAAAAAGATGAAATTATACCAGCGTTCTTATCCTGTTGTGTCTGCAGGAAGTCACAGCTCTACCTCTGCCATGTTAATCTGTATTCTATGTGTCTCTCAGGACATGTCCCGGTCTCCTTAGCGTTGCGATACGTCATTTTTACGTAGTCTACATATCAACTATTGGTCACAAATGATTGCTCTCTTTCTATATAAACGTATAGCACATTTATTAATAATTAGATATAAATAAATCGCTTTTTACATATGCAAATATGTATTAAAAAAACCAACTTTTTAAAATCGGCGTGTCACATTGTTCACTTTTATGGCGAGGCCAATGCGAGTTTGCGGGGGTTTTTTTTTTCTGAGGTGAACTGTTACTGGTAGTTTATATTAAAAAAAAAAAACCTGTCTGGTTTAGGCCACACCCACTACAGGTGTAAATACAGATACAGGTAGCAGCATTGCTTTCCACTTCGTTGCGTCCTGTTTGTGTCATTGCGGGAGTTTTGAATCAGACTGAATGTGGATCGCTTGCCTTTTTTTTTTTTTCTTTCTCAAATTAAATCAAAGTTTCATCTTCAGCACACTGACTCGTATTAGTGGCCACCTGCTGCTCTGTAAATACCAGCTGGTGCTTCACTGCTGCGCTCCATGTTGACTCAGTGTCATAATGTCCACAAAGTGTCTTCACTGCTGGGGTCAGGAAGTGTGTTTGTGTGTTTGTGTGTGCGTGTTTGGATTGCAGCAAATCCTGGTTTAAACGGTCACTCTCATTGCATGGAAAAGTTCAGTTTGTACTCAAAGATGTCAACCTTGGGTGAAAACATTATAATAGAATATAGTTTTAATTACTCTTCCGTGTGTGTGTGTGTGTGTGTGTGTGTGTGTGTGTGTGTGTGTGTGTGTGTGTGTTTATGTTCCCAGCTGGAACTGGCTCACAGTGGGAAATTTAACTCCCAGATCCATGTGGAGTACACGTGGGAGATGCCGCAAGAGTTTCTATACGACAGCGAGGACGATCTGGATGAGAAGGTGAGTGAACATCACGCCATCTTCAGACATCGGCACCATTCCTGATGTAGAATCTGTAAACGCTGACCGCATTAGTACCTAGAGGTCGACAGATTAATCGGCACTGATAGCTGGTTGCTGAAACCATCAGCAAACATCCATAGCGATAGTTTTTCCTGCTTCCGGTCCGCTGTCATTACGAGAGCGGCCTCTAGAGGGCAAACCACTGATGTTCAAACACGAGACCGCAGGCTGCACGGAGAGGGTTATATTTCCTAGTTATAATTTATTGCTTATATAATTATATTTTTTACTCGTATATTAATTTCATTTAGCACATTTTCATCATTTGGTACTGTTTTTTTATTTTTTATGTTTGTAATAAAAAACAGTACTGTTTTTATATGGAGTGTTGTGTTATTTTTATTTTTATTTTTTATCCAGTTTCCATTTTTTTAATTATGTTGATTAATAGATTTTTGCCAAGTAAGACCCAACCTAGCTATCGGTATCGGTCGACCTCTATAAGTACCTGTACTTTTTTAACACCCTTGTGGCTAAATGAATCTTCACAAATCTCCACAAAATTTAGTGGAACATCTTTCCAGCAGAGTGGAGCTTATAATAAGAGCGAATTGGGAGGAAATGTGGAATGAGATGTTCAATCTTATGGTCAGGTCCACAAACATTTGTCCATATTGTACATCAGATTTCTTTGATTAAAGTTTATATGAATAAATATTGATTAAAAAAAAAGAAAAAAAAAAAAGGAAAGAATACTGTATAAGTTGGTGTTTTATCTGCTTTGTAGGTCAGTCCACCTCGGGCTCTGCGCTCGCCTCTGCCCTCTAATGGCGGCTTTGGGAATGCTCCGTGGAGTTGCAACAGCAGCGACCCCACCAGGACGTACCAGAATGTCGACTTTGTCTGCCGTAGCACAGAGAGCAGCAGCACCTCCTCTGGGGGCCACACACCTCCTCCACTTCCTGTCAAAACCATTCAGAGAGGTTTGAGATCTGCTTTGTTGTCAACACTCACCGTTGTATTGAATTCTTGAATCTGATTGGTTGGTTGTAAAATCGCAGGTTTCTATCAATTACTGCTTTGTGTAGTAACAGTTCCTTCACAGGGATATGTGTGTTGGATGCTGATGACAAACTCATTTTGAATTGTACACATGTTAATGGGGTGAGGTTTATGCCCGAGTTGGTTATTTAACATATTCGTAGGTTGTGAGTTCAAATCCTGGGACTGATGGGGCTGTGGAAATGAGATATGTGGATAAGGGGGTCTACCAAATGCAGGATATGTACAGGGAAGGAGTCTCCAGTGTCAGTGCTGTATAACGGACAGTAGGTAACATAAGCAGAGGCTGGTGAGGGAACAATTTATAGATGCTTTTAAATTAATTTATAACAGGAATCTAATTGATTCATGGATCTTCTATAATCTTCAATGTAAACGTAAATAGATATTTAAAAAAAAAAAAATAGCTGCTTTAATGATGTAATGTTTTACACCTAGTTCATTTCGTCCTGCCCCAGGTCGCTCCGACCCGCAGATCAGCACCTCCACCCAGGAGTCCCATGCTATTTCCCGGCACACCTCCAGTTCCTGGAGTGGTTCCCATAGAAACAGCCCTCCTTCACCCATGAAGGAGGCGGCAGGGTTGCGGGTTCCTCGCTCGCCTCGCAACGGCGTGCTGAAGAGACAGACGGTGGTCTGGGATGGACAAGGTTCATCAGGGACGCAGAGCTCCATCGGACCCGTCGTGTAAGAGCTGCTGACACACACACACTCGCACACACTCACACGCCCTCTGCAGAGTTACACAATGGTTTGCAATACAGACCGGGTGTTTTACTGACACCTATTGGATATGATATGATACTGTTTTTGTTGTTGTTTTATTAATCATGGCAATAGTTTTTGGACACCTGACCATTACACATTTTCACAAGATGGTCCACAAGATTTTTTTTGGAGGTTTGTGGAAATTCATCCAGCCACAAGGGGGTAAGTAAAGTAAGGCAGGTGAGGTGAGAAGGTCTGGGGTGCATTCAGCATTCCAGATCATCCCAAAGGTGTGTCCAAGTAGAACTAAGAGCTCTAGCGCAGGAGATCTTCCACTCCAACATATGTAAAGCATATATTTATGGAGCTGACTTTGTGCACAGCAGCACTGCCATGTTGGAACAGCTTTTGGGTCTCCTAGTTCAAATAAAGGGAGAATTTTTTTTTATGCTTCCTAAAGACGTCCTGTACCTTTTTGTGCGTCTCCGCAGGTCGGAGAAGACGACATCCTACCGGCGAGCGAGCAGTGGAAGCGGGAAGGGCGCGGCAGGTTCTCCCAGCTCTGGGAGCAGTATGGAGGAGCTCTACTGCAGTCTGACCAGTAACAGCATCGCTAATGCTAACGCTAATGCTAACGCTAGCCTCGCAGTGCCAGTTATAATGCCACCACCTCGGTCACGCAAGAACGCCATGGTAACGAGCCACGTAATATTACTGCATACAGCGTTCTTCATTTAGAACAAAAATCCGTAATACTGAATGTGTGTGTGTGTGTGTGTGTGTGTGTGTGTGTGTGTGTGTGTCAGAGTTCAGGGAGGCCTCGGCAGAGGAAGGTCCGGGCGTTAGTGGACTGTATGTGTGTGGGTTCTGATCAACTGGCATTCTGTAAAAATGATATAATCATAGTGACTGCTGCTGAAGATCCACACTGGTGGGTAAGTATACAATCTCTCTCACACACACACACACACACACACACACTGGAAGGGTTGATATACTATCCAGGGAAAATATAGCTATTTTTCCAGCTCTGTGAAGCCGAGAGCATTCTTTCATTGATAAATCATTAATTTTTCATTATATTACAAACATTGAATTTCATTACCGGAGACTCGGAGGCGGAAAACCAAGTGAGACTGAGAGAAAAAAGATGAATACACACATCCGCTGTGTGAAATGTTTACTTTTTCTTATTTATTATTTATGGAAATGAAGTTCTAACACTCTACAGTGATAAATACACTATATATGTGTGTGTATATACCTGCTTTTTGAACATCCTACTCCACATTGTCCTCTTTTGCTGTTATAATAACTTCCACTCTTCTGGGAAGACGTTCCACTCGATTAGTGTGGAGATTCATTCAGGCCACAAGGGTGTCGTTAAAGTCCCGAGGTGCCGTCAGTGATCCCATTCAACCCAATAGTGATTTATAGAGTTTGGAGCTCTGTGAAACGGGATGTTCTGAAAGCACAGAATCTGATAGTCGGTTGTCCACAAAACTTTGTTCATATAGCGTATTTACACATTTAACAGTTAAAACGCTCACCTTTTAGCCAATCAGATTTGAGTATTGGGATAAAGCAAAATTATAGGGTTTTTTCTTTAAAAAAATAAAAAAAGGTTACAAAATCTGACATTCGATGTCCATGTGTATGAGATGTTACTGTGGAAATAGTAATGTAATAAAAGATTTATATGAACTTGTAATTTGCTGTATTAATAATCAGTACCTTCTGACCAATCAGATTTGAGAATCTAGTATTTTGTGGTATAATTCATCTTTAATGTGTATATATTTATATATTTATTTATATATATATATATATATATATATACACACACACACACACACACACACACACATGCGCGCACACATAAATATATATATATATATATATATATATATATATATATATATATATATATATATATATATATATATATATATATATAAAAATATATACACATTAAAGATGAATTATACCACAAAATACTAGATTCTCAAATCTGATTGGTCAGAAGGTACTGATTATTAATACAGCAAATTACAAGTTCATATAAATCTTTTATTACATTACTATTTCCACAGTAACATCTATATCTATATCCATATATATATATATTTTTTTTCTAGGTTGGACACATTGAGGGAAAACCATTAAAGACCGGCTCCTTTCCGGTCAACTACGTTATGAAACTGGGAGAATGATTGTTCCGGAAGCTTCCACCACGTGAGACTTGACGACCGTACGTTTTTGTTCACCTGGAAAGTGCTCCTCCGTGTCGGTGTGGAACAGCGGAACTGTCCTGCAGTAAACTGGGTTTAGAGGGGAATTAGAACTACACAATGTGCTTCAGACTGTTTAGCACATCGTTCATGGCACTTTAGAGACGTTAAATTGGAGTGTTGGAGCCGGAGATGGGGCTCGGGGTGTGTGTGTATGTGTGTGTGTGTGTGTGTGTGTGTGTGTGTGTGTGTGTGTCTGCAGAGCAGCACTTAGTCCGCAAACTCATCACGGTAACACGAAGCCCTCGGTGTGGAAACATGGCAGATGATTATCGCGGCACTAACGGGGAAATAAATGCGGCGCAGTTCCTGGTTCGTGCCAAGTGATCTAGGTTTCATTGTTTAATGGATGTTTGCCGTTGACGAATGGCTGGACAACAAAACACAATCCTCACTGACTGACATTCAGCTGAGTGACTGAGAGACAGAGAAAAGGGAAGACAGAGACATTGGATTTCCTCAGACGACGTTTTATGTTCACATGGAGTCAAAGATTTCACGGCTCAGCCGATGAGCTCGAGACTTTCACATCACGAGTTGTAGACATTTTTTAAAATCCTAAACCTGGAAGTTGCGTTTTCTTATGCTTTTCGAATTTATGTTTATGCTTTCAAGATTATTCTACTTTAACATTGAATAGATACAATGTCAAAGCTCAGAGCTATCTCACTAAATCGCTCATCTCCTGTCTTATTATATTGTCTCATTGTTGTCTCATTGACTGTTTGTACTTTCGGCAAATATTTCACTTAAAAAAAAAATCAGCCCTCAAGAATTAGAGATGTTTTCATTACTGCTTCGAGTGCTCTGGTTCTAATCCCACATTAAGCACTTTCAATTCAATTCATTTTTATTTGTGTAGCGCTTTTAACAATGGACATTGTCTCAAAGCAGCTTTACAGAAATAAAGAGGTTATAAAGTTCACAAGTTTAATGCCTATAAGTTTGCTGCTTATAAGTTTACACCCCTAATGAGCGAGCCAGTGGCAAGGAAAAAAACTCCCTGAGCGTATTCCGTTTGTCTAATCTAGATTAAAGCGGTTTGGTTACACACTGCACCTTCCCATTAAATCAATTATAAAGGAAATCCAGGAACAGGAGGAGTGGTAGCTCAGAGGTTAAATACAATTTTTGCAACTTTCACACAATGAAATAATTCTAATTAATTTGTTAAAACATACAATAAAGCATTGTGTGAGAGTTATATTTACATCTATGGCATTTGGTTCTCACCCTGAGCAGCTTAGAACTGAGCAGTGGTGGTGCTTGGATTTGAATTTGTGAACCTCAGATCCAGAAACCAATGTTGTGACCTCTGAGTGTGTAGAATCCCATGTATTGAATCCTGATCTTCTGATCAGTAACACAGCAATTTAATCATTGAGGCCTTGTGGCTGAATCGATTTGAGAGTCGAGTCGAATCGATTTGAGAGTCGAGTCGAATCGATTTGAGAGTCGAGTCGAATCGATTTGAGAGTCGAGTCGAATCGATTTGAGAGTCGGTCGAATCGATTTGAGTCGAGTCGAATCGAGTCGAGTCGAATCGAATCGAGTCGAGAGTCGAATCGAATCGAGTCGAGAGTCGAATCGAGTCGAGAGTCGAATCGACTCGAGTCGAATCGAGTCGAGTCGAATCGAATCGAGTCGAGAGTCGAATCGAATCGGCTCTCGACTCGATTCGATTTGACTCTCGAATCGATTCGATTTGACTCTCAAATCGATTTGACTCTCAAATCGAATCGAGTCGAGTCGAATCGATTTGAGTCGAGTCGAATCGAATCGGCTCTCGACTCGAGTCGATTCGACTCGACTCGATTCGACTCGACTCGATTCGACTCTCAAATCGATTCGACTCTCAAATCGATTTGACTCTCAAATCGAATCGAGTCGAGTCGAATCGAATCGGCTCTCGACTCGAGTCGATTCGACTCGACCGATTCGACTCGACTCGATTCGATTCGACTCGACTCGATTCGACTCTCGACTCGATTCGATTCGACTCTCGACTCGATTCGACTCTCGACTCGATTCGATTCGACTCTCGACTCGATTCGATTTGAGAGTCAAATCGATTTGAGAGTCGAATCGATTTGAGAGTCGAATCGATTTGAGAGTCGAATCGATTTGAGAGTCAAGAATGAATACAAACCTCCACATCTTTCCAGAAGATTGGAGGTTGTTATAACAGCAAATTTGGACTAAATACAGTATGAAATGTGGTGTTCAAAAAGAAGTACATACCAACCTTATGGTGAGGTGTCCACTAAACCTACTGTAGATAAAGTTTAAAGTTGAATTGCTTTGTTCGGTTGTGTGTGTTTTTTCTGGACCCACGCCACTAGTTTTAGTACTGCTTTGGATTCGAGCTGCTCCTTGAGATCCCTCTGCATTATTGATGACAGGACAGGGGGAGAGCAGACTGGTGCACTCCGGATTCACTTTACCACTTCGGTGAAGCAATTACAAGCCTCCTAAAATCTGCCGGCTTTTTTTGTTTGTAATGGGAAATAAAAAAAACAAGATTGTTGAATAAAATGCATTTTTAATGTCTGTAATGTGTAATATTACTTTTAGGAGCCCAGAACCGCCAAGCTGCTTCTATTGGGCCCTTGAGGAAGGCCCTTAAATCTTTCTGCTCCAGAAGTCACTTTGCCATGTGACGAGTAAAACCTGTTTCTTTCTGTCTTTTTATGTTTTTATCTTGCTGTCATCTTAGTTTCATGCTAATGTTTTTTTTTTTTTTTTTTATCCAGCCATGCTTATTGGATTTATGTTAATAAATGCTTTAAGCTACATTAGAACTACACTTCTTTTCTTTCCATTACAAGAAAAACAAATGCACGTTAAAACTTATCCGGAATCAACAATTTGGAGGAAGTTCCAGAGACTGAAGTTTGACTGAAAATAAATTCTTTTTAAATGGAAATTTTATACATGGTTATTGGTGGTTTTTATTCCTGAATCGTTTTAGCAGATAATTCCTGAATTCTTAAGATTATGAACTGAATTGAAAGTGTAGTGAGATCAGTTTGCATGCTGTAAATGAGGAAATAACTAAATGACCATGTGAAAGAAAAACAGTATTACTAGTGGTATCCATTGTTCATCCAATGCTAACAGTACCCCAGGACTCCTCCCTCTCAGTACCTTGTAACTGAATGAATCTCCACAAGCATCCTGCAAAATCTACTGGACCATCTTCCCAGAAGAATAAAGGATATTAAAACAGGAAATGGGTACTGAATGTGGATTGGGATGTTCAAAAAGCAGTATAGTCCAATCTTATGATCACGTCCACAAACTTTGGTCTATATTATGTATATTGAATATATTTTCACTTGAAATATTATCTGTCTCAGCTGCATAAAGATTACATTAGAAGTTGGACAGAACTGCAGCATGATGTTATAAGTCATATACCTTTAAAACACTATCACAAGCAAATTTAAGCCATAAATAACTACAAAACAAATACTTACAAATAATAATTGCAAGCCTCTGGCTATTCGTAACGTACAGTCATATAAATATAAACCGAACCTGCATAATAACGAGGGATTCCTACGTATCATTCTTACTCACACAAACCTCACAGATGTGTGGATTCGTAGCTGTAATGTGTTTACAGATCCGGCCTGTAATCCAGGCTGCATGGGTGCCGGCGTTCCGTTTCTGGGCTAAGTGAGGATCTTGCGTAATTCCAGGTGTTATATAACCGCATGGAGGTACACATACACACACTGGAGGTTTGCTGAAGAGCTGCAGCACAGCAGTGTGAAGCTGAACAATCCAATTTTTGAGTTAATTAATAGTCAGTGGTGCTTTTTAGTGCAATCTTTCAGGTCACCACTAAATTCCACGGAAAAGTCCGGTACTGATGTAGGCCTGAGGTGCAGTCTGCGTTCACATTCACCCCAAATTGTTCAATATTGTTGAGGTCTGTAGCAGGCTACTCAAGATCTTCCATGTAAACCATATTTTCATGTATGGGTCTTGTAGTTCAAGTGACGGAAAATCCTGAGCCTCCAACTGGGTGGTAACATTTTGAGGAGGAACTACATACAGTTTAAAAGTCAGGTATCCCATTACTTTTAACCATACAATGTGTTTCTGGGTTGCCAAATAACTCTGCCAAGTTCTGGTGACCGATGTGAACAGCAAGCAGACTACGTTCATGTCGAACACACGAATTGTCCTGCACTTAAAAACTGAAAGCACTCATTTTGTGCATAATGAGTGAGTAATAAAAAATGAATTCTGAGAAACTTCCAGCACTTTCAGAACTCTGAGGGGTCTGAAATTTTCATCAAGAATTCATCAAAAAGCATTCATCTTCCTAGCTGACAGATTGAGCATTGGTCATGATACACAACAAGGCTCATTTACAAATATCCACCCTAGAAGGCCAATATTTGGACAGACTTGCTGAGAGAAACATCTCAACTAGCTGCATGAGCCAGTTCACGCAGGTTTCCACACAGTTTCTTATTACAACTGAGTTCAGAAACTTAATTAAAAAATTGACTCCTGTGGTTGCACAGAATTCATCTGTAGCCTCGTCGTACCTTCAAATAGAAGATACAGGATTTGCAAAATGTGTTCATATGTCCATTATCTTCAGACCGTTTAGGATGCAAAGGAACAAAGGTCAGCTCTAAATATAGCAGGACACATCTGGAGCACTTCCTCTTCGCTGCCTGATCAAATTCAGCTGATGAGCTGCTCTGCGTTTAAATCCGATCCCATCGCAAAGGTCAGTTTTCTCAGTCTTGATTTTCGATCAGATTAATTACTCTGATTCATTTATATCCATGTTTATTATTTCTTAGGATCATACATCATCAGCAAGGTCCTACCCGTTGTTGTGTGTTGAGAATGAACAAAAAACCTAAAATATACAATACAATGACA
Source organism: Silurus meridionalis (assembly GCF_014805685.1). Classification (NCBI taxonomy): domain Eukaryota; kingdom Metazoa; phylum Chordata; class Actinopteri; order Siluriformes; family Siluridae; genus Silurus; species Silurus meridionalis. The sequence continues at coordinate 25,861,511 of NC_060891.1, read as the reverse complement.
TTAAAGGATGTAGAGTAATTTAAATACAATCGTTTTTCTTTAGATAAAAGCACATCAGAGCAGTTTTTTTACAATGCGCAATTCATGTACATTCATGCAGAAAGCCTGGGGTCATAAAGATAATAGAGAAGATAAGAAAGAGTAGTGCTGGCTTGATCATCTGAGGTTTGGGGGGTTTGGTATCTGGCTTCCTGCATCACCAAAACAACAGAATAACGCAAAAGTTGAGGACGTTAGGACGTATGGTACATTCGTGCCGCAGAGTGGGCGCACTCACTGAGCTCTTTTGGGGGAAAATTGTTTTTCCTTTACAGCAGAACTCCATTGAGGTGCAGTGCAAAAACAATCGAGAGGCAAAGCCGAGGTTTCGTCTACACATATAACCGTTTATACGCAAACTCTACAGACCGAGTAAGGCATCGGATGATAACTGGCGTTTTTACACGTGTCGATGCGGATACAGAGGTACAGTGGTGAGAAAACGTTTGACTCCTTGTGCTCAATTTACAGTAGGAGCTCATGGAGAAGTTCATTATAGCTCTGTGGTACCTCAGTGCTTAAGATCAGAAGGTTGTGAGTTCAAATCCCAGCACTGCCATGCTTCTACTGCCAGGACCCTCAACAGCTCATTTGTATATAAATGAGATAACTGTAAATCGCTCTGGATCAAAGCGTCTGCCAAATGCCATAAATGTTAGTTGAAGAATGCGTTCTGTTCTCAGGAGTGTTTCTTTTTTTGAGAAAAATCTGTTACACACACGGACCAGGAATAGCGATTTGAACATCCGTACATGGTCATAAAAATAGATATTATTGGTACGTTCGTGTTTGCTAATATACAAAGTGTAGAAATGTTTGCTCAAAAGGCCAAATATGTACCATACATTCGACCTTAAGATTCACTACATTCACATTTCCAAATATGCTACAAAATATGTGCCCCTGAAGGGAAAAGCATGGCGACCTTAGATTTTTTTTTTTACTAAAATTTTTGTGTGTGTATCAGTAGGAAATGATATACTTTGGGTTTTTTCTTTAGTATATGTCGAGTAAAAATGCATAGACTAGTGTCCAAGTGTGAGATCCATAAGCTATTTATCTAAAATAGCCAATATTTCGCATTTTCCCACACCACTGTAGGCTCCATCATACTATAATCTGTACCTCATACATTATTTGAGCAGCTTGTGACTGTGAGCTGAACCTTTTTTTTATTTTTTATTTCTATATAAGTTTTTCCAAAAGCTGATATATTTCAGATAATATTTTCAAAAATACTTTTAATAAATAGTACATTATGTAGCCATATGTTGACACCTCACTGTTACACATGCACATTCCAGATTTAGTCTGATTTTTCTCATTAGAAATAATTCCACTCTTCTGGGAAGGCTTTCCACTAGATTTCAGAGTGTGGTTATTGGGATTTGTGCTCAATCAGCAATAATTTAAGGTCTTGATGGTTTGAGAAGGTCCGGGTTTCAGTCAGTGTGTTCCAATTCATTTTAAAGTTGTTTACTAGGGTTGAGGTCAGGGTATTGTTTGAGTTCTTTAACTGAATCCCTGTTTCACCATGAACCTTACAGGAACAATGTCATGCTGAAACAGGTTCAGGCCTCATTTTTACAGAAAAATATGTTACCTAGACCTTCTCTCCAAACTAGTTATATATACAGGAGTGACAGTGAGGTGTGCACACACTCTTGGCTATATATTGTGTATTAGAGAGCTGTAGGTGTACAGTACATATGTCAAACCTCTATGAACAATAGATGTGTGTGTTCTGTCAGAATTATGGCGTAGCATGAATGAACCAGAAACGTAGTTCATCATGTACTGAAAATGTTAGTACGTTAGAAAAAACGTTTGGGGTTGAAAAGTAGCCCTTTGTCGAGAAATGTTTGACAAACGTGAGCAATTTAAGCTAACATGGAGAAAAGCCCTTGAAATACTCTACATAGTTAGCTTTCAAAGACCACAATCAAATTTGTGAATACAATTTTGTTCAAACAAGTTGAAATTGTTGTTAAAGGCCTGTTTTTCACCATGTGCTCAGAATATGGGTTTGGGATCATTTCAATGAAAATAAGCATATATCAGTGGGAGGCCATCAGGGCCAGAAAGATATGTTTCAAAACATTTCCAATAGTGTATCTCTTCATTTTATAGCGTTTCTCTCAGGAGCTTCAAATCCATGTTGCTTGGAGCTGTTGCTTTAATCAATCAGATTGCAAGTTAACAACTACGAGGCCATCTAGCAGGCTTACAGTAACGTTGGCATTTTCATGTCCTTTAATCGGACGGTCAGAGAGCGCACTAGTCAGAGCTCGCAACCCGCATCTGTCACAAACTGCACAAGTGCAAATACAGGGTGGGCTACGGATATAAAGTGTGAGCCACTTGAAAAGTAGCGTGCCTTCAATACCACTGAGGAGGCCACTGAGGCGGGCGGTAGCCCACACTGTACTGTATATATTCATATGGATTATATAGCTGTTTTTTTATTTCACAACCACTGGCAGACGAGAAGAAATTGATTTGGGCGCAGATACAAATACAAGGACATTTACAAGACGAATTTTTTTTAAAACAACCGGACATCGTCAGGGATGCGCAGTATTTATGATACAGGTATTTCAATATAAAATAGAATTTTGTAATTTGTATTGGATAGGGTTGATGAAAATGGCTTCATATTTTGTATCAAAATACTTTTCTATTTTTGTAGTTTTAAAAATCTACATGATGACTTCATAAAAATGAGGACTCTGATTGGTGCCTATTTAGTATTTTGTTTAGATGTGTTGAGATGAGAACAGAATATTGATCCATATGGAAGAAGGTTGGAGAAGGTAAGAAGCCTGCAGCCTGCCAGCTTTCAAATAGGCATCCAATGATCAATAAATAAATATTATTGTACCCTAATTACAGTAGCTGTTTAGTAGGATCATTTTTTTGCATACCACTACATGAATGACTGTCTGACACATAATATAGTATTATATTTATGATTAACAATCAAATTATTCATGCTATGAATGCAGGTGCCATCAGTTGTTTTCTTATGAACGACTTGTTTGACACTCGGTGTTACTGATGTAAATTTGCCCTTCAAACACTAAGTAACTAAATTAGGCTACAATTATGATTCATTCGCAACCTGTTTAACATTAAATTGTTGGTTACTTTAAAACTAACCTTCATCTGGGAGATCAAATGAGTTGGTGTAATTGTAAAGAACAGATCAAAAAAGTCAATTGATGGAAGGTTTGTGAAGAAATTTCATGCTCCCTTGTAAAAGTATTTTTTTAGTATTTTTAAAATACAGAAATACAGTTGTTTATTTTGATGCATGGTGTGGCTGCTGTATTTTGTAGTTTATTTCGATACAAGGTATTCAGTACAGGTAGTCCTCTACTTACGATGGATACTTACGTTACAGGACCATCATAAGTAAAAAATATCGTAAGTCGAAGATGGTACTATAACTGTGATAGTCGTTCCTGCTTCATGCTGATTTATAATTTTCACTACAAGCAGGAGACATACTTGGGTGCTTGGAAGACACGGTTTTATCACTAAACATACACACTGAGACAACTTTACTCCATTGACCGCTAGCGAGGGTGGGGCATCTCACAGGGCGAGAGATAGGCTCGTCCCAGCGTATCATACATCGTACGCTGCTGCCTGTTGCATGAAATTTAAAATATTTTTACAATTTTGTCGTATCGCTCTCGTCATCGCAAGATCGAAAAATCGTAAGTCGAACCATCGTAACCCGGGGACCATCCGTATTTTATTTTAAAATACATTTCGATTTATCTTTGTCCACCCCTAGACATCGTGAGGAAAAGTTGGCTAAAACAATTTGTTACGGTTTTTCATGAACCATTTCTACTTTCGCTTATTTTCCCCTGTAGAATTTGCACAAAAACACACAATTTGCCTTCAACTCCCCAGGAAAACCGCAATGCACATAAAAAAAAAATTGACAAAAAAATGCACGGGAAAAAACAAAACAAAAATGCGGGTCATTTTATGAGGTCAATATTGAAGTTTCTGTTAGAGATGATGTATGTGGACGGTGCAGCTGTGGCTACAGTGAAAGGAGAATTGGGTCCATTAGGTTAGACTGGTGTGAAATTCACGGCCTGCCACTGGAATATTTGGATAAAATAATTTGTATATCATTGCAAAAAAAAAAAATGGCGAACTCGGCGCCTCATCGTTTAACTCGAGTGACGTGGGGCCAGTGCGGCAGAGACGCGAGTCCGGAACTGCGCATGCACAAGACGCACACGCACGAGGCGGAAGGTTCTGGAAAATCCTGTCAGGTTCACTCAGGGAGCAGCAGGTTTTCTCCATTACGCTCGAAGTGCTTTTATTTTTCATCCCCAATTTACATACTTAAACCTTATACTTTGATTTTTCTGCCGTTTTTGGTGCCAGTTGATGCAAACGCTTTGGAAAACGAATTAAAAAAAAGGACACAATAAAGAATGCTTGAGTTTCAAATCAAAGTCTAAGATAATTGTGTATTAAATAATTTACTTTTAAAAAACTAAGCATTACATAGTAGATTTCTACACAATGAAGACTCGGAGGAGTGTAGATCACCTCAAAACATGTCACCCACAGAAATCAGACTCATAAAGTATATTCTGCTTATTAAACCTCGAAATTTGTATGTTCCCTCACTGAAGCACAGATACTTCCTGTCCTAACGTGCACTTGCTAAGAATAGAAATCCCTGGTGACTTTCTCCTGAGCCTCATAAACAGTTTTTTTTCTTTCTCCATCACAAGCAGACACGTGCACACACACATACGGAGAGAGGATGGTACGGTTCTGATCGTGCGACGCGGCTCTACCGGCTTGAGTTGGATCGTAACGCCAGAAGACATCGGATTCGTTAGTTAGAAATGCTCGGAGTGACTATGGTGCTCGTAGGGAGTTCATTATCGACCCTGTTTAACCAGCCGACAAATAAGTTACCACCCGAAAAAATGCCCCGAAGACGGTTCGACTTTTTTGCACCTGTGTTGTGTGTACCTGAACGTTTATACCCTTACTGACTAAAAAGTAAAGAGAAAAGACACGATATATAAACTGTACACAGGTCCTTGTGTTTATCAGTGGCCCCTAAACCTAGCATACGCTAAAGCAGCAACATGAATGGCCATTAGTAGATGTTAGGCTGAGGTTCTGTTGGTGTTACCATACATTCTGGAGCAAACTGAGTTCCTAGGCAGCAGAGGCAACACAGGAGGCCACGCGGGACGTGACGAGACGAGAGCTCCTTCCCCCATGTCCAAGCTCTTCACCCAGGAGAGGAGAGCAGCGTATGTAACAACGGCTACGAACGATGCAGTACGTGACTTGAGGAAGCACGTCAACGTTACACCATTTCTCGTAGGAAAAAGAGAGAGTGAAGAGTTTCGAGAGCTCTCTGTTTGTTGTTCATTGTATTGTATGTACACAGCACCTCTGAGTCTCTCTGTTCATTAACTGGACGTATAAAAAAAGAAAACACATAGTCTGTGCAAGCAGGAAGAGAGAAAAGCAGCTCACATACATACATACATACATACATACATACATACATACACACAGATCACTGAGCAGAAGTTTGGTGTCTCACATGGCAGCGAAGCTTCAGCGTTTCACATTGAAGCAGCATGGACTCGTGAGTGCTCTCATCCTCGTCCTCAGAAGAGAGTTGGTCCACTGCTATTTGAGTTTAACAGGCCAGGGCAGACACGTTCTGAGCCCCAACATGGACGAAAAGATGATGGTGGGTCGGTGGCGTTTGAAGCGCAGCCCCTTCTTCAGCCTCTGAGAGTTTTCGGAAACGTAAAGCTCGCTCTGCTGAGCAGTAGCTGCCACTCGTGCCACCAGCTCACCGTGCTCAGCTGCTTCACGCTCTGAGCGAACAAACACCTCACGCAGCTCTTCCAGACCACGCTCCATTTCCTGGATGACACGCCGCCGTTCCTCGACCTCTAGCAGGCGCCGTCGGGCTGCTTCAAACTCCATGCTCGAACTCGGGGTCACCAGTTTGGAGGACGGTGCTGTGGACGGGGCAGACGGCATCTCCGAACCAGTCTGGGCACGCCGGAAGTCCCCCATAGAGACGGACCTCCGGGTTGGTGGTGGAACCAGGAAAGATGAGGAAGAGGACGATCTTGGAGCCGTAGAGGATGGAGTGCTCTCATCTTCTTGCTGTTGCTTCTTCATTTTGTCCCAGAGACGTGGATTGTTTGCTCGTAACCAAAGGTAGCGAAGCCTCCGAGGTTGTTATCAGCTCTGCAGAGAGATGAGAGACGAGAGCAAGTGTGGGAGGGAGAGAGATGAGGGGTGGTGCTGTGTGAGCAGAGAGACGCTCCATTCATTAATAACAGCAGCAGAGCAGCTTTCCTGCGCTGAATCAGCCTCCTCGAAAGCCATTGGATGCAGACAATGAGGCAACTGCACCGGATTGGACAGCAGCACTAGCTCTCCCTCCTCTATCTTTTCCCTGTTCTCCAGCATACACTATCCATTCTCTCCATCCCTTTTACTTCACCATCGTAAAAACCTCAAACCTCATGGGCTGCCGAGGTGTACTGTCAAAAAGGCCATACTGCAAATTTACCTCATTCCATTTCACAACCATTTTTTCTATGTCCTTGAAAACAGTGCAATCATCTCCCCATCATCAGCATCACAGCCCTGTATTAATCATCCTCCTCTCGTCTCTCTCCTTCATCCTCCTCAGCATGGGTCAGAAATAACCGAGCGCGTTCTGGACCACTTTCAAACGTAACATTTGGCGATGCGGATCGGTCCGTTGTTGCTAAGTAACAGACACTGGTGATGATAAATGATAAAGCAGGTGGCAGAAGCTCATTTATCTCAATAGTGACTCACAGTGTATGAAATATGAGCAGTATGATAACTGCACAGCGCATAGCAGCTTTTCGTACAGGATCTGCTTTAAAGGTCATGTAATAGATGATATTAAATGACAAACTTAAAAGGAAAATGTCACTTAAAATGTTAAAAATAAATCAAGATTTGTTGCAACTGCTACTATTTGATTTTTTTTTTTTATATCGACAAATCTGTGGTTGGCCGTGCATTTGGTACCCGGGCCTTCAGTGGGGACGTACCCGACTTAATCCACCTCTTAATACCACCACTATCACGTCGCGATTATAAAAACCATTAAGCATTTCACATATGAAGGTGAAAACCATTTTACTAAAGCAAGAAACCCAGTTAAGACTTCAAACCTCTACACTACAACCGCAGCTGTGCACCTACAACATCTGGAGCAGTTTAGAATCAACATCTGTCTAACAACATGACAAAAACATAAAAATGTAAATAAAATCCAACCTACTCACCGGAGATGCACATTCATAATGTGCACCGCTCCTCAGAGACTGTAATCCAGTGGTACCGCTTGTATTCACTGGTCTGGAAGTGGTGAACAAACTCTTTCCCTGGCTGAGACACACTAGCTAGCCTCGGGGTTGGCCGACCTCCTCACCATGTCATGGATTTTTAAGTATGTCAGAGACCAAATAAATTTTTCTTCCTCCATTGGCATAAAAAAACATGGAAGTGAAAGCAAAATTGAACAATATAAAAAATATTTATTAAATTAAATTGTTTTATTTGTACAGCACTTTGCGCATTGTCCCAAAGCAGCTTTAGAGAGATAAAGTTGGGATTTTTTTACAAGATACCATCCTCTCCTGTTGTCATTACTCAACATGATTTTAACAAGTGTGTATCAGATACAAGTTGGATTTTTTTATAGAGATGCATAGTTTTGAACATATTTGCATCGGTAAAAAACTGTTTATTTTTTAAATAATTATTAGAAGATGCGCTATAGTTTTATTATTTACAAAGCGACCAAAAATTCGGACAAATATTTCTCTGTAGATTGATTTCTTCTCACTAAACTGTTTCTCGAGCGCGTTCTATCAGTGCCACTGTTGCTACATGAATATGAAGTATCACAACACTTTGGAGACCGAGGCGTATCCTAAGAGTCACATAGAATACAGATTAACATGGCAGAGGTAGAGCTGTAACTTCCCGCAGACACAACAGGAAAAGAACGTCTGGTTTCAATTGTTTTTTTTCTCTAGCAGATGCTAAACTGCATTTCGCTACTGTGTACCTGTACTATGCAATAACAATAAAGTTTTATCTATCTATCTATCTATCTATCTATCTATCTATCTATCTGTCTGTCTGTCTGTCTGTCTGTCTGTCTGTCTGTCTGTCTGTCATATTGTAAACAGTCATTTTTGTATAAATGATTGTCAAAATTGTATAGAACATCTTTGGATGTAGAAGGATAAAACTTTTCCATCACTTGAACTAGGAGACCCAAACCTTTTCCAGCATGACAATACCTCTGTGCACAAAGCCAGCTTTAAGAAGATATGTTTTACATGAGTTGAAGTGGTTGGATTATTGAACATGATGAATTTAAACCCTGACTGCACCCCAGGCCTCCTCACCTCACCTCCATGAGAACCTGACTTTCCACACATCCTTGCTGAATGTGCACAAATCTCCAATATCTAGTGGAACATATTTCCAGAAGAATGGAAGTTATTATTGTCTATTAAATGTGGAATGGAACGTCAAAAAGACCCACATGCAATCTTTCTGCTTGCTCAGTTTGTTTGTCCATTTTCCTGTAAAGAAAGGAGATGACGATACCTTCTTTTCTTTCTCTACTGGGTTGCAGAGCTAATGAAGTAACCAACAAACAAACAGAGAAAGTAAACAGCTAAAAAATCCATGAACGTGTCAGCTTTAATTTATGAAGCTCCAGGATAATGCCTTTATAACTACTGTCTACACCCTGATCATCTTTCAGTTAAAAGTAAGGACCCACCGAAGCGCCTTCCTGTAAACGCTAAAGATCAATACTGTCTAGACACAAGAAGCTTGCCAGTCTGTATACAGCGCTGTAGAGTTTGTGTTTCATATGCTTGGTAATGTGACACACACTGCTGACACTTGGTAGGACGATACATCCGTTGTGCCATTTGACACTGAGGTTTAGTTTTGGAAAATATTTGATCTATGCAAAAAAAAAAGCTTTTGAGCGTTTGGTGATTGAAAATTGTCTGCTGTAACTTTATCCAATTCAGATGGGTGGGTTTTTTTATGTATTTTAATCAGAAAAGCTCAATTGCTATTGTAGCATTGAGTTTCTATTGAGTGTTATTTCATCATCATTTATAACAGCCAATCAGGTTCCAATATGCAAATGCATTAGCCATGCAATATAGTTTCATTAGACAAAACGGTCTGCGATTTTCTTTTTTTTAATTTATTTATTTTGTATTCATAAATTCTGAATATTTTACAGAGATACATGTGTGGCTGTACAACCATTCATAGAAACAGTATTACACACATACTGATATTATTCCTGAGGATAGATATGGAAAGAAAGACGAATAAATGTGGGTGTATAATCGATTATATTTTCCAGCTAAGTATATAAAGTTACTGAGACTAATGCAGTTGTCCGGGTTCCTCAGTTCGATTCTGAACTTAGATTACTGACTGTATGGATGTGTCCTTATGGGCTTCCTTTGGGTTCCCTGGTTTCCTCATTAAGTTAAAAAAATATGCAGTTAGTCAGACTGGTTCTGTTAAATTACCCCAAGTATTGACAGTGTGTGGATGTGTGTGCATATGTTACCTTGTGATGGAATGGCATTCTATCCTGCCTTCTCCTGGGTTTCCTAGACTCCAGATTAACGCTAATTGCTGACACTGACTATAACAGCAAGGCATTTTGAAAGTCAATCAGTATTGGCTAGTAATTAACAATGGTGGATGGAGTACACAAACTATGTACTGTACTTGAGCTAAAGTAAAGAAACACTCTTAAAATATGACTCCAGTAAAAGTAAAAGTTCTGCATGTTGTTGAACTGACGCTGAACTGTATGTTCGGTGATCAGTAGATACACCAAGCGCTCGACCCTGATTGGTGACTTGCTGTGTGTTTGACCAGGAGGTGGAGCTGGAGGTAGCAGAGCTGAAGATGTTGAGGTTTTCGTTGCGAGTGACGACGATGGACAGGATTAGAAATGAGTTTATTAGAGGGACAGCGCATGTAGGACGTTTTGGAGACAAGGTGAGGGAGGAGAGATTGAGATGGTTTGGACATGTGCAGAGGAAGGACATGGGGTAAATCAGTAGGAGACACTGAGGATGGAGCCTCTAGGAAGGAGGAAAAGAGGAAGACCAAAGAGGAGGTATATGGATGTGGTGAGGGAAGACATGCGGGTAGTTGGGTTGAAAAAGGCAGATGTAGAGGACAGGGGGAAGGAGACAGATGATCTGCTGTGGCGACCCATAATGGGAGAAGCCGAAAGAAGAAGATATACTATTCTTAATAATGAATCCTTTGGTTGTAAAAAGAAAAGTAAATTGTTTTTTTTACTTTAAACAATGTATTTTTGGCCATAACCTCAGCAGGGTTCACTGATGCAGCCCACATTTACGTTGAATTAGACTGTGAAGGTCTATCAGTGCACACTCACCCACACTCTTACACACGAACACAAAATCCCACACAGGATCTGCTTTACACACACACATCTTCAGACACACCACATACTTGACACTCACAACCTCAAACACACCCACACGCCTGTCAGAATGGATGATGCAGCTGTAACGTCTGCATGTAGCTCAGAGGCAGAACTGCCAACAATGAAGTGAAAGATAGGATAAGATATACCTTTATTCTTCCCACAGTGGGGAAACGACCCACTGCTAGCAAAAATGTACTTCTTTCACAACCCCATGCCTTTTCCACCCTGATAACTTGCCTTTCCAGTCAGGAGGAATTTTATTTGTGTTTGATCTGATCACTGCTTTCACAAAAAAAAAGGTAGCTTGTAGGTATATTATTATATGAACAAAAGTATTGAACCACCAGCCATGTGCTTCTTCTCCTACATTATTAACACAAACTTAGTGGTCTTTTGAGAAACTCTGAGACCTGTTCCAGCATGACAGTGCGCCTGTGCACTGCTATAGAGCTCTAAAAATTATTGAACACCATTTGGAGGAACTTGTCACATGGTCTGCACCCCAGGCCTCCTCACCTACATCAGCTACAACAACTTTACTAATGCACTTGGGGTTAATTAATCTCCACAAATCTCTTTTTCCATACTGCATCCTTTATATAAATATATACAATATATGTTAAAAAAAAAAAAAAAATTGGACCCAATTCTAACCCTTGAGGAATGTCCTTCGATAGCTTTCGACTGCAATCGATCAACAGGCTATTTATAGGTCTTTTACTTTATGCAATACAAAAAAAATAAAAAAAATAAATCAATCAACATTTAATACTAATATCAAATAAAGTGGAAATTTTATTTAGAGCTTCACAATACAAATGTAAGTAATGAAAACACTGGGGGGAAAATACTGTCCTACATAAGCAGCATGTCAATCAATACTCTAATTAAATGTCATCTAAAATGCATCTGTGTATATTATAGAAATACATTTATAAATAAAACGGCTCATAAATATGGATTATACAGATATTATATGACCTTATGCACACCCACACGAGTTTCCAGTGTTGGACATCTAATAATAATGCTTTGCTTCGCTAAATCCTCTCCACCACTTCTCTTTTTCTACCCATCCCGAGGCATCTAGAGATTGTACCAACTCCAGTTGGATAAATCTCATGAAGATTTTGGACATTGGACTTTGAGGATAAACAACCTCTTAATCAGTACTAAAAATAATCTTCTACATATGCTGTTTCTCCATCGTTGGTGGAGGAGTTGGTGTTGAATTTATAACAATCTCAGATGTTGAGCTATCGTTCTTAGGAGCTCCTGGTTAAACAACTCTGACTGTAGAAGACTGTAGAAAGGACATTACTCATAATCACACACTCTGGTGCTCATGATATTTCTTACTCTTGGTAGTGTTTTAATTGTTTAGAATCACACTCCTGGTAAAACCCAGATGAGGATGGGTTCACAATGAGTCTGGTTCTTCTCAAGGTTTGTTCATCATACCTTTCTTACCACCAGTTTTTTCTTGTCACAATCACCCAGGGTTTGCTCATTGGGAATAAATACACATCAATTTAAATATAAGTCGATTGTCTATTGTTAAAAGCGCTATAGAAATCAACTTGAATTGAATTGCGCTAAATCATTTCAGTGTGTCAGTGTTTGAGCCCGTCTTTGCTCATGTAGTAGGAATACAGGACTTGGCCTGTGGTGTGGAGGTCCGGCAGGAGACACACGAGCTCATGAGGTTAATTCGGCATCTGAGCTGTGCTGAGTCAGAAGGGTTAGTGCAGAGAAAGCACAAAATGTGCAGGGAGGCTGGAAAGCTGCTGTGATTCAGCTGAAGCTCTCGGTTTAGCGCAGGGCTTTTAAAGGGATGCAGATGGAAATCAGATTGATCAGAAACAGAACCTGATTGATTGATTGTTTTATTTGCACCACCAAATTTAGCATTTTGCATCTGAATTCAGCAAGAAGATTATCTAAGTTGTTCTATATATATCCTGATACTACTGTATATATACTGATGTTATATAATGAGGTCTGGGGTTGAAGCCGGCACAGCTGGCATTCAGTCTGCACTGGCATACGCCATATGAACCGAACGTGGCCCGGTTCTGGTGGAGATGGAACCATCTTTAAGGCGCCAAACAAGATATGGGCCAGTTGTTAAGTGTTTTATTTGGCCCAAGATGTAAAATATAGAACTGTGGGCCACATACTGTATGTGTGGTCAGTCTTATCCCACAGTTAAAATGTCATTTCAGATAGTATTTTCATTAAACAAATAATTAAAATGATTAATAATGGTAATTTTTGATTAAAAAAATTATAGTAATGTAATTATTTAACGCTTTATCTATAATCTATAATAACATTAAACTGAAGTTTTCTTTATAACTTTTCATGCACAAGACAAGGTCAATTTTCACACATTTCTACATGGTTCGTTGTTAGAAAACATTTCACTGAATAATGTCCTTTTCTGATCGGTCTCATCCTGATGCCTTACCCCTGGATGGAGTTCTCTAACCTGGAGACCATTCGCTGCAGCTGAGGATGGATCCATGAGGTTACTGTAGGAGATTACAAATCTATCAACATGGATTCTGACTGTAATTAATATACGAATTTTCGTTCAAATTGTTGGGTTTTTTTTATTTATTTAATTTTATATAAGCAACTGCAACCAAACAATTCCCCTATAGGATTCTTAAAACAAGGCCAAAAAAAAAAAGGCTAGATGTAAAATTCAGAGTGACTCAGAAACACAGAGAAGGTGGAGGGCAGGAAAGCTGAGTTTAATAGAAAGGCATCAGGAACCCAAAACAGACCCGACTCTGGTTCTTTAAAGAACAAGAACACACACATTCCAGAGGACGGTCATCCCAACAACACGTGCACACGCATACAGAACAAATACGGAGAAGCACCATAATAAGCCCTCCATAAGACCACCATGAGGAGTGTTACATCCCTTTCAGCAGCTCACATCAAATCAATCTGCATCATTACTAAATTAATGAGACATTCGATCCCTTTTTTCTTTTTCTCTCTCTTTTTTTTTACAGAAGGCATAAAGAAAGCATGGGCCACAACAGGACAAAAACTCTAAAGCGTAGATTTCGAAAGGAAAAGACCAGAGTTTTGAAGGAAAAAAAAAAAACACGTAAAAATGAATATATAATATAATGTACTTTAACGACATGTACGGTACAAAAGGTGCTTCACGTGAATCCGCCGTCCTGAAACACCGTCAGCTGTCACACACCGCTTTCATTAAACTATAATGACCTCAGACTCATCAGTGACTCAAAATCTCCAGCAAACGAGTAATAAATCAGTCAATTTGACTGCACAGGTTTTGAGGGAGAACTCGAATGATTTTTTTTTTAAGAACTGTGTGACGTGAAAACCTGCATCTGAGGGGTGACACGTTTGGGTTTTTTTTTTAGTTTAGATCGCTATTTTTACATTTATGGTATTTTGGCAGACGCCCTTATGCAGAGCGAATTACAACTGAGCAGTTGAGGGTTAGGGGCCTTGCTTAAGGGCCCAGCAGTGGCAGCTTGGTGGTGCTGGAGTTTGAACTCATGACCTTCCAATCGAGAGTCTTCACCGTTAAGACACCACCTCCCTACATCTCCGACACGGTTGCAGTAGGCAAAATCTCGAAATCTGCCAGCATATACGCTATATGGATCAAAAGTATTGGGACACCTGACCTTTTCAGCCGTGTGTGGATCTTCTGCAAATTCAAACGGATCACAATTTAGAGAACGTCTTTGGATGTGCTAGCGTGGAAATTTCCCTTTGAACTAGGAGACCCAAAACATGCACAAATCCAGCTCCATGAAGATCTGCTGTAGAACTCGAAACCTTTTTGAACATGAATGCGAACCCTGCACTGCACCCCAGGAACCTCATGACTTTCCTCCTTGTGGCTGAATGAATCTCACACAAATATCCACAAAATCTAGAGGAACATCTTCCTAGAAGAGTGGAGCTTGTTAGAACAGCAAACGAAGTGTGGGATGTGCTTTCAAAAGAAGCATATACCAATCTTAGGTTAAGGTGTCCACAATTTTTTTTTGTCCATATAGTGCATATTCTTCAGTCTGCTGGAGTTCTGCAGGTCATTTGCGATCATCAGAAAGAAGTTCAGAAACCTGAGCCTGAAAATAAGAAGGCTCTATTTCACAACCGTAGTTGACAAATTCCACACAATTTTTTTTTACCACTGGCATCTGAACACAAGAAGAACAAATTGTTAAAAAAAAAAAAAAAAAAATACAACAAATAAAAAAAAAGTCTGCAGTAATTTTTTTTTTAACTCTTTCCTTTTTAGGCCCCTCCCCCAATGGTGCTCAGCATGCTTTTATAAAAATCTTTACGTTGTTTTTTTTTTTTTGACAGAATAAACAAAACAACTAAACACAAAACAGCAGTCAAGATCCAGAAGAAAAAAAAATAAATCACCGCATTGAAAAATACAAGACTTTAGCATGCCACTACAAATCCTCGGGCTTCAGAGATTTAATTTTTTTTACCATCATCATCATATTAATCATCATCATCATCGTTCAGTTCATACAATAAAAAGAAAAACAAAACAAAAGGCAAGAAACCACACTGAACAGAGTGAGCCCTGGGTAAAAGTGCATCACAAAGCAATGTGGCGAAGCAACGGCACAGCATTTTACACATCAGCGGCCATGCAAACCCACCCCCTTTACCCACAATGCACTTGGGCAGAGTCGCAACTCGCTCTCATGCTTTTTATATCCGTAACGAATAAAGAACCGTCTTGGAGGAAAGGGAAAATAAACCAACCCTTTCAAACGTTTCCAGTCGGTGTACAAGTCTATTTTTTGTTCCAGACTCACGATCAATCTGATTGTATGCCATTTACATGAAACAAAGCAAGCGAACAGGAGAAAACCCACAAAACCTCGACGACTCAAACAAATAAACTCATGAAACAGAACAGCAGGACCACAAAACAGGCCATCAATATTGACTGCCTCCGAATAGGAGCCTGTAGCTCTATCTGGCACTCTCCTACACACACACACACACACACACACACACACACACACACACACACACACACACACACACACACACACTTCTCTGGAGCACTGGAACTCCAGCACTCCAATGTCCATCTGCCAATCACAGCCACTGTTTACTCTGATGGACGGCTTGGTGAAGCTCCGTGAGGCTGCTGATGGCACGCGTCAGGGTGAAGAGGAGCGTGTTTTTATTTTAATTTTTTCCCCAAATCCACCTTCAGAGCATCAGAGTGGCTTTCGTCCAGTACTGTGTTCGTTTTATTCGGTTTTGCTCTGTTCCTCTCGCTGCTGTGCTCACGCTGTGCTCACGCTGTGCTCTACAGAGAGGTGGACGGTAGCTTTTTCACGCGTCTCTGGGCGAGAAATGAGGACTCGATGGGTTTGAGTTCGGGGGTTGGCTGGGAACTCTTCAGAGCTGAGTAGGTGGCAGCCATCGCTCCCTGTCCCAGAGAAAAAGAGAGAGAGAGAGAGAGAGAGAGAGAGAGAGAGAGAGAGAGAGAGAGAGAGAGAGAGAGAACTCAACAATAGTGGACAAAGTACACAAAACATGTTCTTGAACTTGAGTGCTGATTAGACAGACAGACAGACAGACAGCTGATAAGACAGATAGATAGATAGACAGACAGATAGATAGATAGACAGACAGACAGACAGACAGTGCTGATAAGACCGACAGACAGAACGACAGAGAGATAGATAGATAGATAGATAGATAGATAGATAGATAGATAGATAGATAGATAGAGCTGATAAGACAGACAGACAGACAGACAGACAGACAGACAGACAGAGTGCTAATAAGACAGACAGAGATAGAGGATGAATGATTCTTCATTCAGTGAGAAGTGATTCAAATGGAAATGATTTAGGACCTGAAGCAGACCATGAACATGTGAGGAGACCCAGGTAATATCCTGTAGCCCCTGAAAGAATGTTTAGGGGTTGGTGTGGGACTGGGGGGATTACAGTACCTTGACAATCTTGGCATCCTGGTGCTGCAGCTGGCTGTTGGGTAGCTGATCTCTCTGCACGATCCACGGGTGCTTCAGCACCTGCCGAGCTGTTAGTCTCTGATGAGGGTCCACATGCAGCATCTTAGACACCAGATCCTAAACACACACACACACACACACACACACACACACACACACACACACACACACACACACACACACACACACACACACACACACAATGTTAAAGACCAGATCCTACACAGTGCATGACAGAGGTAGTAATAAGTAATGAAGTATAAATACTAAGGTCCTGTACATAAGTCGATTTTTCTGGTATCAGCACTTTATTTTACTTTTTATTTTTCGGACAACTTTTTAAAATCTTTTACACAAATATCTGCTTTTCTACTTCTTACATTTTTAATCCAGGTTCGTTACTTTAGTTTTAATCTATTTGGTGAAATGTCAAAATGTTTTCTTCTCATTGCGCCTGTTTCTTGTCATTGCGCAGCTTTTTTAATCTACCACTGGTGTAGCATTTCCTGTCTCTCACACACCCCAGACATGAACTAGTTTATGAAGCTCACAATGAGCAAGTCAGAAGGTAATAAGAAGTCTGGCGTTAACATGATGAGACAGAGGGTCAGGTGATGAGAACATGACTGAGAACAGAGACCTTACTGATCATCATCATCTTTTCTCTGCTTGTGTTCTATATGGTGGATGTTCAGCCTGGATACATTCATTAGAGAACATTTTTAATTATTTTGTATTAATATATTAATGTGAGGTTCAGTTACCAGCATGACACTAAAACAGGTCTGTAGTTTACTGCATCTGTGGTGGTCTTTCTCGGCATGAAACCATACTGTTGCTCACAAATGATCACCTCTTCTCTCAGCCTGGCTTCCACTACTCTTTCCCATAACTTCATGGTGTAACTGATCAACTTAATTCCCCTGTAGTTACTGCAGGTCTGCACATCTCCCTTATTCTTAAAGATCAGTACCAGCACACTCCTTTTCCATTCCTCAGGCATCTTCTCACCTTCCAAAATCTTGTTAAACAATCTGGGTAAAAACTCTACTGCATCTCTCCTAAACATCTCCATGCTTCTACCGGTATGTCATCTGGTCCAACCGACTTTCCATTCTTCATCCTCTTAATCACTGCTCTCACTTCCTCCTTACTAATCCTATCTACATCCTGCTTCACCATCTCCACACCATCCAACCTTCTCTCTCTCTCTCTCATTTTCCTCATTCATCAGCTGTTTAAAATACTGCCTCCACCTTCTCAACACACTCTCCTCACTAGTCAACACATTTCCATCTCCATCCTTTATTGCTCTAACTTGCAGCACATCCTTCCCAGCTCTTTCCTCTGCCTGGCCAATCGGTATAAATCCTTTTCTCCTTCCTTAGTGTCCCACTTCTCCTACAGCTCCTCATATGCTTTTTCCTTGGCTTTCGCCACATCCTCTTCACCTGCTGCCGCATCTCCTTGTTCTCCTGCCTACATTTCTCATCTCTCTGCTGATCCCAATTCTGTTTCTCCAACCTCTTTCTCCTTATGCTCTCCTGCACTTCCTCATTTCACCACCACGTCTCTTTGTCTTCCTTTCTATTTCCAGATTTCACACCAATTACCTTTCTATCTGCCTCCCTCATCACGTCTGTAGTAGTTCATCATCCAGCACCTCTTCAACACCACTGAGCCCCTGTCTGACCTCTTCCCTAAACCTCACACTACACTCTTCCTCCTTCAGTTTCCTCCTTTTCTTCACCTCCAAAACCACCATGTGATGCATCTTTCATTCTCCACCACTTTATCTAACTCACTCCAGCATTTTTCCTTCTCCTCCATCTCACAGTCCACTTGTGGAGCACTGATGACATTTATCAACCCTCCTTCAACTTCAGAAACTTTCTTCACACTCTTACTGTAAAACAATGAGATTCATCCCTGCTACATTTCTCCATCATGGATATTTAGCCTCGCTCTCTGTGTTACCTTAGCTGCATCGGACACTGCATCCCAGTTTCCTCCAGTCAGGGTGAAATGTCCATTTCCTATTCTGCCTAAAATCTCCTCGGGTGTGTCCTCAGGACCATTCGCAAAAGGAGTGAAACTGGAAGAGAGAAAGATACAGACAGACATGAGGCAAAGTGTTTGTTTTCATGTGTATTCATTAGTGTGAGGATGGTGATAAGTGAACAGGTGGTGTAAGTGTGTGTGTGTGTGTGTGTGTGTGTGTGTGTGTGTGTGTTTTCTCACCCTGCTATCATAGTGTACAGCAACACTCCCAAACTCCAAATGTCACATGCCTCATCATAACCCTGCCTCTTCAACACCTAGACACACACACACACAATTTTTATTCCTTTACACCAAGTCACACAGTGTCGTAACCCAAATCTACTACACAGTTAATTATTTAGAAAATATTGTACCACCATGTTGATGTATTATTAAAAGTGATTGGTCAGAAGGTTCGATCGATTTTGACCGACAGCAGAACAGTCTCGGCTGTTGGAGAGAGAGAAGTTGTGGTACTGTATGAGGAAGTCAGGTGTGTCAGAGAAGTATATGAGGGTGGTGCAGAACATGTATGAGGACAGTGTGACAGCAGTGAAGTGTGCAGAAGGAACGACAGACTGGTTCAGGGTGAAGGTTGGACTGCATCAAGGATCGGCTTTGAGCCCTTTCCTGCTTGCAGTGGTGATGGACAGGTTGACAGACGAGGTCAGACAGGAGTCTTCATGGACTATGATGTTTGTGGATAATATTGTGATTTGTGGTGAGAGTAGGGAGCAGGTTGAGAAGAGCCTGGAGAGGTGGAGGTATGTGCTGGAGAGAAGGGGAATGAAATTCAGTAGGAGTAAGACAGAGTACATGTGTGTGAATGAGAAGGAGGGCAGTGAAGGGGTGCGGTTGCAGGGAGAAGAGGAGGAGAAGGTGGAGGAGTTCAGGTACCTGGAGTCAACAGTGCAAAGTAATCGAGAGTGTGTTAGAGAAGTGAAGAAAAGAGTGCAGGCAGGGTGGAGTGGGTGGAGAAGAGTGATAGCAGGAGTGATTTGTGATAGAAGAGTATCTGTGAGAGTGAAAGGGAAAGTTTATAGGACTGTGGTGAGACCTGAGATGTTGTATGGTTTAGAGACAGTGGCATTGAGTAAAAGACAGGAGGTGGAGCTGGAGGTAGCAGAGCTGAAGATGTTGAGGTTTTCATTGGGAGTGACGACGATGGACAGGATTAGAAACGAGTTCATTAGAGGGACGGCGCATGTAGGACATTTTGGAGACAAGGTGAGGGAGGTGTGATTGAGATGGTTTGGACATGTGCAGAGGAGGGACATGGGGTATATCAGTAGGAGAATGCTGAGGATGGAGCCACCAGAAAGGAGGGAGACTAAAGAGGAGGTTTATGGATGTGGTGAGGGAAGACCTGCAGACAGTTGGCTTGAAAGAGGCAGATGTAGAGAACAGAGTAGTATGGAGACTGATGATCCGCTGTGGCGCCCCCTAATGGGAGCAGCCGAAAGAAGATGATTATGTGTCCTGTCTATACAATATATTATTCTGTGTTAATTTTTTCCTGCGTATACAACATATTGTCTTGTGTGCTCTGTTCATACAATATATTGTCCTGTATACACAACATTTTGTCCTATATAGCGTGTCCTATGTATTTAATATATTGTCCTGTCTACATAAACATTGACTAACTTTATATTATCTGTTGTATACAGTATATGGTCCTCTGTGTGTGTCCCACCTATACAATATATTGTCCTGTGTGTATATATTGTCCTGTGTATACAGTATATTGTCCAGTGTATTTATTCTTATATGGCTGTTCTATTGTTTTATTACATGTCAGGCTGCAAAACACCCATTTTTTTAAAATTTTCTATAACATACCCAAGTGTTTTGTTTCATATTATTGGCTAAATACTGGTTCTATTTTACTTTTACATAATCACGTGAAATGTTTTGCCATGAATGTCAATTTGCTCATAAAGTAATGAGATATTAGTAAGTGGTTAAAGGCAGTAATTTAGATTAGAACTCGGACAGACTTTAGTGGTTCATTAACGCCATTTGGAGTGAACAGAAAACTGTCTGATTTACCTCAGGAGCGACAAAGTTAGCAGTGTAGCAGGGGGTCATCAAGAGGCCGTTGTCTGCGCGGAGCTGTTTAGCAAAACCAAAGTCACAGATACGCAGGGACTCCGGATTTCCAGATTCATCAACATACAGGATGTTACTGGGCTTTAGGTCTCTGTGTACAACCTGCAGAAAACCAGTTAGCATTAAAACGCACGCATGCAGAATTCAGGTAATTATGCAAATGTAGTCATTTATTTTGGTCAGAACAGTGTGTGTTTGTGTGTGTGTGTGTGTTCTTACCCCCTGTGAGTGCAGATACTCCACGGTCTTGGTGATGGTATACAGCACAGAGCTAGCTTCTCTCTCAGAGAAGAACTTCTGTTTGAGGATACGATCGAGCAGCTCACCACCTCGCATCAGCTCAGTCACCAGGAAAACCCGCTTCCCGTTATCATACACCTGCACACATCCACATCACATTACTCACTCCCAACACACAAGCTGGTATTTTATGGTTATGGAGAACAAGATGTTAGCAAAATGTTTTACCACCACAATCAAACATGGAAATAGAAGCTTAATGGTTTGGGGTTGTTTTGGAGCTGGGAAGTTTGGAGACTATTTCTGGAAGAAAGGAACCAACCATTCTATACTTCAACACCATGCAATTCCGTCTGTACTGCGTCTTAATGGAACCGACTTCACTATACAACAAGATGATGCATACGAAATGTACGTCAGAGTGTTATTCAGAGAGCAAACAGATATCTATCATGTGATATCTACCTGCTCAGTCACCGCACCTAAATCCTATTCAACTGCTCTGGGATGCACAGGATCATAAAGAAATCTCCAACTAGTGAAGAACATCTTGGGAAATTTTACTGTCTGGATGCAGAGTGTGTAAAGCTGTTATTCATGCTAAGGGAGGATTTTTTACTGAAGATAAATTGGAACATCTGGACATATATAAAATATATTTACAAATTATATATATACATTATATATATATATATATATATATATATATATATATATATATATATATATATATAAACAAACTTTCTTCGGCTTCTCCCATTAGGCGCCACAGCGGATCATCCGCATGTTTGATTTGACACGTTTTACGCTGAGTGCCCTTCCCAACTCAACCCTCCTCATTTATCCGGGCTTGGGACCGGCACTAAGACTTGTGCAACCCTAATGGCTGGGGTTGGTTCCCTGACCGGGGATCGAACCCGGGCCGCAGCGGTGAGAGCGCGAATCCTAACCACTATTATATATATATATATATATATCGGGTCCCAAGCCCGGATAAATGGGGAGGGTTGAGTTGGGAAGGGCACTCAGCGTAAAAACGTGTCAAATCAAACATGCGGATGATCCGCTGTGGCGCCCCCTAATGGGAGAAGCCGAAAGAAAGTTTATGACTTCAAAAGAGGTAAACGCACTGTATGGTGTTTTCTTTGTTTTAGTTTAAAATGACCCTAAACTTGGTTGTTTTCTTTCTTTCTTTTCTTTCCCTCGCTGTTTAAACCCGTTCCTCCATTTTTCATTGTGCAGTGTTTGCCTAACTGAGACATTATTTCTGACAATCACGACTTTCTCGCAAATATCCGACATTCCTGGTGCATCCACCTGAATGCTGGTGTAAGATCGAGGCTCCTCTGCTTCATCCATCTTGTTCTGTCTTCTCCAGAGCTGATTGTTAGACAGAGTTCTCTCCAGGGATCAGAGACTTAGTTTGATGACATACGATTCCATTGATTGGAGGCCATTTCATTTTTAATGTGTAAAGCTTTCTGGCACTACAGGGTGACGCTTGATTGACTGATTGACAAAAAAAAAAAGTCCTAATTGAGAGAAAAACTGAATTGCGAGAAAAAAGAGTTTAGTGGGTGGTGCGTCAATAAAAATGGTCCGTATGGAAACAGTGCTCTGTGTGTAGTTAAATGGACTAAACAAAGCATAATTTGCCTCGAGCAATCTATGATATAAATTTTTTACAATCCAAGCTGCATTTTTGGTTTATTAATTCTATTAAAGGGGAAAAAAATGAAAAGAACAACAGAAGCTTGACACAAATTTGTACCAGAATTGTTTCACAACATGAAATGAAACAGATTTTATTATTTTTAATGTTGAAGGATTTTCTTTAGAATCAAGTAAATGTAGTACTTCAAGGCATACTGACAGGAAAAAATGATCCGCCCCCCAACATTTTATTGTATTTTATTACTTCCATGCTTTAAAATCTTCCACCAGCTATGAGACACCACCAGTCAGCTGAAATCTTTTTTATCTATATTTCATGGCACAGAAGCAGTTACAGGAAGTTCATACTCACATCTTTTAGCGTGATGATGTTGGGATGTTGGCCGTAACGCAACAGAATCTCGATCTCTTCCGAAGGGTCGGTGTTTGTTTTATCGATGACCTTCGGCAAAAATCACATGGATTACTCAAACGTCAATAACCACGAAACATCATCAGTCATCTGCTGATGACCGACCTTGACTGCGTATTCCGTGTTGGTAGCTTTATGGACACATCGCTTGCACACGGAGAACGAGCCCATGCCGATATCTTCCTTCAGCACGTAGCCATCGCTGAACACGCTGTTCTTCCCGTGCAGCTGCTGCTCACACAAAACACACACAGGGGGTTTCATTAACATCAAGAAAGTTCCGTTACGACAAACATGATTAACGCTCCGTCCTGTAAATCACAATCGGGAAAGAAAGTTGGAATGTATCTCTAAGTTTGTTTTGTTATAAGTTTATTAAAAGGGAACACGTCCTCATCCTAATACTAGTAAAGACCCTGAATAGTTGGAGATCCGATGATTCGATAAAAGGAGTCTGATTCGACTATCAAATCTACTCAGAGGTGCTATGAAACAAGGATCATTCCATTTTGGTTATATGGGGGTGCTCAATGTCTGATTTCACACAGCACTACCCAGAGTTTTCTCCCACCAAGTTCATATACAGCCGGATATAATAATGCTGTGAATACAAATTTGAAAAGAAAGAAGCTTTTAATACAGATTTTTAATGTATGTCAATAAATCCAAACCCTAAATGTTTCATTTTCCACGACACATGAGCTTCTCGGCAGCAGGGATTTAAACATTGAACAATGTCTGGGGGATTCCCTAAAGGTCTGTTTCGCTCAAATTTCATTCTGTTCATTCGTTTTTGGTTGTTTTTCGCTCGCACAGGCGATTTCGCTGATTTCGTTTGATTTGCCGACATCTGAAATGCAAATCCTGTCTGCAGTGAGGCCTTTCTGCATTTCTTTATCTTTGTGTGATGTTCTGGTTTTAAAGTGTTATGAGTAATTGTTTTAAGACTAGCTGGTATGGTTGTTGTCGATCAAGTCCAGAACCCCGACACACACACACACACACACACACACGCGATTGGATTATCTGTCAACTATAGTCAAGATTTAGATTAGATATAGTTTATATAGAGTCGACTATATAAATTAAAAAATTTGTTTCAAATCCAGCTAAAAGTGAACATTTTCTCTTTACGAAACATCTCCATCTAGTGGTAACTGATGTAACTTCATGCTCTCGATTATGTGTATTTCCACATCTCCTGTTTCAACCAGTTCCATTTATTCTATACATATTATTCATTCAACCCACTGATAGACAATGAGTTGCTGCTGTGTTTGTTGCTTATCTTTACACTGATCAGACATAACGTTATGACCACCTGCCTAATATTGTGATGTTCCCCCTTTTGCTGTTAAAACAGACGTGACCTATCGATCATGATCATCATTAACGTCTTCAGCAGTTTGAGCTACAGGAGCTCATATGTTGAATCGGACCACACGGACCAGCCTTCGCTCCCCACGTGCATCAACAAGCCTCAGCCGCCTACGACCCTGTCGCCGATTCACCACTGTTCCTTCCTTGGAGCACTTTTGCAGACCAGGAACATCCCACAAGAGCTGCAGTTTTGGAGACGCTCTGCCCCAGTCGTCTAGACGTCACAATCTGTCGCTTAAATCCTTACGCTTGAACATTTTTCCTGCTTGTAACATCAACTTTGAGGGCAAAACGTTTACTTACTGCCTAATAAATAAATCCACCCACTAACAGGTTCCATGATGAAGAGATCAGTGTTCTTCACTTCACCACTCAATGTTCTGCATGATGTTTCATATATTTCCCAGAAGTGTTACAATCATGCAGATGAAACATTAAGGACGTCGAGGAGGCAGAGTTTAGCAAATGATTGACACACACAGAGCACTTACCTGAACCACAGGGTGGGGAGGGGGCTGAGCCGACTCCTCTGTACCCTCCTCCTCAAGCAGCGCCGTGGCCACAAAACTGAAGCCACGAAAGAGCTGGTGAGCTCCGGCACTCGGGGGAACACCTGGGGAGTCTATCTCACACACACACACACACACACACAATCCAAATATAAAAATTCACTACTGACACAGTAAGAAATCTCTTTAATGCTTAATCGCTCACACAAAAATCCCTTCACAGCACTTTATGAACAAAATACAAGACTCTTGTTGTCCATTCTGAAGATATGAAACCTACACAAAAAGCATCTAAAAGGGAAATCGTCCATTATAATTACTTATACCAATATTCCAAACTTTGAAACTATATGGACACCTGACATTTACAACCATATGTGGTTCAACAAACCAGGAGGCACACAATTGCCTAGAACATCTATGGATGCAGGATCATGGAATTTCCCCTCTGGTTGAACCAGGAGACTCAAAACCTCAAACCCCATGCACAAAGCCAGCTCCATTAGTATATGCTTTACAAGAGTTGGAGTGGAAGATCTCGAGATGCCTGCTATAGGTTTTCCCCTTGGAGATGAATGTGAACGCTGACTGCATCCCAGGTAGATCCTTATTTCACTTACATTAGTACCTACATTTTCGAACACCCTTATGGCTGAACAAATCTCCACAAAGCTCCACAAAGCTCCACAAAGCTCCACAAATGTGACGTCCTGGCTGGAATTTGTTAATTGAGTATTACAGAAAAAGTAACTTGTAGAGGGATTAGTGCCGAGTCATGAGTACTCTAGAGTGAGCCAGAGATCATGATTCGGCACTAATGGAGCACAGGGGTGAGGAGTAGAAGTTTGCACAGTGTAGGAACCTGGGCTGAAAATAACATTCATGGGTATTAATCATTTACAAGAAGCATTTATGATCAATAATAACGGAGAACTTTATGCAAAGGAAAATGATCTGTTCAGACTCTTCAAATTTGAAAGGATTATACAATCTGCAAATATTTCATTTGTAATATTTAGATCTGCGTTAGGAGTTCGCATCAGTGCATCATTAAAAAAGTGAACGATGTGATTGATCGATTTGAAAAAAGTGTGCATCACAACACTACAGAGGCGTGTCCTGGGATTTACATGGCAGAGGTAGAGCTGCATCCTCCTGCAGACACAACAGGAAAATAACGTCTGGTTTTATTCCATTGCTTTCCCCCCCCCACTATAAAGGCGTGTTTGTGAAAGGGCCTTGTTTTCGAAGTCAAAAGGCACTTCAGTATATTGATGATTTGCTGTCTGTCTGAACCAAAGTGAACTATCTGTAATATATCAATGTGAACTGCATATTTTTTCCCATTGTATCGTATTGTGTTGAACAAAATGGGAATCGTCTCACGGGGTGAATCGTATCACATCGCGTCAGTACCGTAGTTGATTCGTATGGTTCTTTATTGTATCGTATTTTTGGATCGAGAGGTGAATTGCATCGGGCCTCCAATAGACTACTGCGCTGAATAATGGTCGACCCGAAAAGTCGAACTTTCCATCATTATTCTTTGCCATAAAAAGGTGGTGTCTCTAATAGGTTATATCTGTTGAAATTTCATTTCCATTTGACCTCTCACCTTTGGGGGTGCGTGAGGTGAACTCCGAGTCGAAGTATAAGGTGTCGTCCGGTCGAGCCACGGCGGGTTTAAATGGGGGACTGATCTCGCGACGAAAGAGTTTCTGCACACACACACACACGCAAAACATGACAGACATCAGTATGCTTGTAACCCAGCAACATATAGCTGAGACAAAGACGCAATCTGATTGGTCGCAATGCTTGATAGCTAGTTGTTTCAGTGACTGTAACAAACAAAACTATTTTCTTTATATAAGGAGAATAAAGTAGGTCAAAATGCTGATTATTTCTGTAGCACAGCCCGCACTGTACTCTTATTCCTTACGTACAGTAAATATTCGACGATGCTCCGTCTGTACAAAACAGGCAGCTCATAGAAGATATATTTATATTATAGATAAACTCATATTTAAAGATGGATCTTACATTCCAGTCGATGGTTGAGAAGAAGCAGTGACGTTTGATTTCCTCCGCACCGTCTGGTCCAGAGCCTGCAATTGATCAGTAACGCACACAGATTAATTTGTGATATATTGCATATACGCACACACTGTAGACATGGGTGGTGTGTTAAACTTTATAAGAACAGTGTGCATGTGTGTGTGTGTGTGTGTGTTACCTAGTCTGTTAGTGGGGTTCCTCTTGAACAGTGCTCTCAGCAGACTCTGAGCTTCAGTGCTTAGAAACTGGGGCATCCCTAACCTTGCCCTACAGACAGACAGACAAACAAACAAACAAACAAACAGGCAGTGAGACACAGTGGAAGGCAGGCAGACAGACAATCAGACAGACAGGGAGACAGATAAAGGGGAAAACAGGTAAACAGACACAGGATGGAGGGCAGACAGACAGACAGGTAGATGGAGACATGGGCTTGGAGGCAGACAGAGACACCCAGGATAAAGTGCAGTGAGACAGACAGAGAATAGAAGGCAGACAGAAGGTCAGGTACACAGGTAGACAGAGACAAGAAGGCAGACAGACAGGCAGTTATACACAGGAAGAAAAGCCAGAAGAAAACAAACTATTTTTGAATAAATTAATTGCCCCATACAGCAGTGAGAATAATTTCTCTATTTCTCTATAATAATCGCTCTATTACTCAATCACAAAAATAACATTAACACACACTTCAGAATCCACATCTGTGCTCACGTTTCAAGCTTTTGGCTCATTGTGCCAGAATTAATGTGCCACTGGAGGCAAACAGTACAGACCATCAGGCGAAAGGAAAAAAAAAAAAAATACACTGAGTCCACCTAAAATCCATCCTAATAGCTCCTGCTTCATGAATAACTCAAAAAGGTTCCTGGAACTACAGCGCAGGGCGTAAAACTGTTCCTGTAAAAGTTCCTGCAGTGGAAATGCGGCTCACGTTTCAGGGTGTTTTCAACTCACTCACACACACACACACACACACACACACACACACACACACACACACACACACACACACATATTCGCTCACTTACACACTTAAAAGACTAAGAAAGGAGAAAGGATGTATGCAAAAAAGGCAAAAGATGTAGATAGTTTGTGGATATCTGACGTTAAGATTGGAAGACTGTTATAATAACCTCCACTCTTCTGGGAAGAAGTTCCCGATAGCTTTTGTGGAGATTTTTTCAGCTACAAGGGTGTTAGTAAAGTCAGGTACTGATGGTGTAAGTAAGGAGGCCTGGAGTGCAGTCAGCGTTCACATTCATCATGTTCATCTCAAAGGTGTTCACTAGTGTTGTAGCTCCAAAACAAGAGATCTTCCACCCAAACACCATGTAAAACATATCTTCATGGAGCTGGGTCTCCTAGTTCAAGTCAAGGGAACATTTCATGCCACTGCATCCATCTAATACTATTGTGTACTTCCAAGTTTGAGGTAACGGAGGAGATTTGAGGGAAAACCATTAATGGCTGAAAAAATGTGGGTGTCCACCAAATTTGAAACATACAAGCGTGTGTGTGCTTACTTTAAGATGAGGTTCATTGTCTCCTTGCGGTCCTTCCCTTGGAACGGTAGTGATCCTGTGAGCATCTCAAACTGGCCACACACACACACACACACACACACAATAAGAATAACAACCTGGACGATTTAAACAATTATTTTGCATAGAACCGTATGAAATGAGACAGGGCGTACCATCAGTACCCCGAATGACCACCAGTCAGCGCTGTGGATATGACCCTGTCTGTTCACCACCTCAGGAGCCATGTACTCCACAGTCCCACAGAACGAGTAGGCCTTCTTCTCATTGTCTATGGACTCCTTACACAAGCCGAAATCTGCACCAAGACAACAGTACACACGTCACAGCCACTGAATACAAAGTAACGCATGAGGTTTGAACTTGGGATGAATGGAAGTCACGTGAATTTCGACATTCAAATTTTTACTTTACGTAATTTCTCTGTAGGTGGAAAGTTCAGGAAGATAGATAGATAGATAGATAGATAGATAGATAGATAGATAGATAGATAGATAGATAGATAGATATAGAAATGTTGTCTATGTTAATGAAACAAGCATGAAGCAATCAATAAGGCATCTGTGCAATTTATCAAAAGAACAGTTTTCTTGATTCATTTCTTTACTTTTTTTCATATTAATATAATTAATATTTATTTATTTATTATTTATTACGTTATGTTGTATACACAGACTCAAAAAGACTTTTCAATGACATAACCTGTCATTATATGCACTGTGTGTGTGTGTGTGTGTGTGTGTGTGTGTGTGTGTGTGTGTGTGTGTGTACCTGTAAGTTTGATGTGGCCCTCTTCATCTAATAGGATGCTGAAACAACAGTAAGATGAGTGAATGCAAGAACACCACACCTTCTTTCCCTCTCACTCTCTCACACACTCACTTTCAACTGCCCACTTTCATCCACCCACCCACCCCCACACCCACATACACCCACATACACCCACATACACCCACATACACCCACACCCACCCACCCCACACCCACATACACCCACATACACATACACCCACACCCACACCACAATGTACTTTAAAAGCAAAAGTTTAAAGTAATTTATAGTTGTTTGCACATGCATATATATACACAGTATACACAGTGTGTGTGTGTGTGTGTGTGTGTGTGTGTGTGTGTGTGTGCGCACAGAGCTGCAGCAGCAATAGGTGCAATGAGCAAAAAAGAAGTAAGAATAGAGGAGCACACACACACACACACACACACACACACACACACATACACACACACAACATATCTACGTCACATCAACTGCCACCTATTTTACATTATTTAATGAAGTGCAGGTCAAACTTCAGACTTCTAGTTCCTGAAATAGCAAAGTCCACTAAAGGTGGTAGAACATTCTCACATTTAGCTCCTAAACTTTGTAGCAGCCGTCCTGCCCGTGCTCGGGGCTCAGACACACTCTCCCAGGTTAAGTGTAGATTAACAGAACACGTATCGTAACCTTGTGCTCCAGAACATCAAATCAAATACACATCATCTTGTGCTTGTTAACTTTATGAACAGCAGCTATACTTCTATTTCTCTACCAATCCTGAGGCATCCAGAGATCGGGCCAGCTCCAGTCTTCATGAAGATTTCAGACATTGGACTTTGAGGATAAACAACCTCAATACTCTAAATAACCTTCTACCTATGCTGTTTCTCCTGGTTCAACTCTCCAACTGACTGTAGAAGGGACATTAAGTGTGGGAGAGTGTTTGATTATGAGTAATGGTTTATAATCACACTCCTGGGTTCCCTTTTGAGTCTGGTTCCTCACAAGCTTTCTTCCTCATACCATCTAAGGAGTTTTGCTACAGTCGCCCCAGACTTCCTCATCTGGAATTCATCCACATTAAAGTGAAATTTGTTCACTATAATTCTTACATTCTGTAAAGCTGCTTTGAGTCACTGTTCATTGTTAAACGCGCTATAAAACTCAAATTGAATTCAATTTCTTGCCGTCTCTCACATCCGTCACTCGATTCCTCGCGCACCTCATCTCCCGCTCGCAAAACTCGTATTACATCACTCTGCCTCGTCTCTTCAACCGCTTCTCTTCTCCTGATATCATTTCACAACCGACAGCGCTTTTCTCCATCACTTCATCCCATTACGTACATGAGCGCGCACCTGTGTGTGTGTGTGTGTCTTCCTCATACTCCTGCACAATTGCAAGCGTTGCGATTTCTAACACGGCTCAAGACAAACGCTATATACCCAAAAGTATTGAGACACCCGGCTATAAGATTGGTTCCACATTCGGCCTCTAAGCGCCACTCTTCTAGGAAAGATGTTCCACTAGATTTTGTGATGATTCATTCAGCTATGAGGGTGTTAGTAAAGTCAGGTACTGATGACAGTGAGGTGAGGAGGTTCCTGGGGTGTAGTCCCTAACGTTTCATGCTACTGCATCCAAAGAGGTCCTTATGATGCTGGAAAAGGAGGTGGTCCCAATACTTTTGACCATAAACTGTATTTCCTTGTGAATTAGTACATGAAATAGACATGAGAAAGGAATGAGAGAAAGAGACTGTGTGTGTGTGTGTGTGTGTGTGTGTGTGTGTGTGTGTGTGTGTGTGTGTAGGAGCTGTACTTTTCAGGTTTTAGATCTCTGTAGATGATGCCAAGGCCGTGCAGGTGATCCAGACCCAGTGCCAGTTCTGCCAAATAGAACTTTACATCTTCTTCCGTGAACATAACCTGACATGATGGAAAACACACACACACACACACACACACACACACACACACACACACACACACACACACACAGTCACAAGACAAACAAACCCACATTGTCACAAGACAGACATAAATGAGTGAGATGTTAATAACATGCTTTTCCAGTAAATGAGGAAAACGTAAACAGATATTAAGTTATTAATAGTCTATGTGCACTTGATGCCGATGTTTTTCTTTTTTTTTTTTCCTCATTTACATTTACAGCATTTGGCAGATACCCTTATAATCATCTCATGTATACATCTGAGCATTTGGGGGTTGAATGGCCCCACAGTGAGAGCTTGGATTTAAACTTATGTCCTTCCAACTGATCTGAAACACTGAGCTACAATTTCATTTCGTTACAGTTTTAAAAGCTATGCTTGGGATCACTGTCTGGATGGGAGATGCACTCTGGATGACACAGTGCACCATTTTCGAGTTAGCAAACGCCCACGTTGTGAGACTGCCACCCCCATGTTTCACATGGATGGTGTTCCCTTCTCTCCTATAACTTCATGATTATTATTGTAGCCAATCTGTATACAGAATACTGTCCAAAAAGACCTGCAAAGCTACACACAGACTTGAGAAGGTATTGTGAGGTGTTCGGACTTTCCCAACGATATTGACTGCAAAAATGGTTTGCTCTAAAGGTAGTCCCTTTCCAGGCAACCTAGTTAGAGAGCGTGAGAGAATGAGAGAGAGGAAGAGAACAATACCTCTTTTGACAGTCTGGTGAAGAGATCACCTCCCCGTAGGAAATCCAGAATCAAGTACAGCTTTCCCTCTGTCTGAAAGGCTGCACGCGCGCGCACACACACACACACACACACACACACACACACACACACACACACACACACACACACACACAATCAAATTATTCTAAAAGAACAAAGCCTTTCCTCATAAATGTGTTTGTGTGTGGTTATGTATACATCTCCTTATTTGTTCACCTCTGTCTATTCATTCATCATTTCTCCAGACTTGCTTTGAACTCATCATTTCCTTTATACAATTATCCATCTTACTGTCCATCTATCCATCTAAGACAATTTATTCAACCTGGAAACAACCCATACACATTCACCTATATACTAGTGGTGGCACGGTTCACAAAACCCACAGTTCGGTTCGTATCACGGTTTTAGGGTCACGGTTTTCGGTTCGGTACGGTTCTTGTTGTTATTTTTTCTTTCAATCTTTAACATTCCAGAAATTTTCTTCAGCATTTGATATATAGCTTATTAGCTTAATTATCCACAATTTAGGTAATAACATTTTTGCGGACAGTAGAAGTTGTTTCCTAACCGGCTCTCTCCTGTTTGTGCTTATCGACACATTGGCGTGATGTCTTCTCAAATGAACTGTCTTATTAGAAGTGTTGGCATTAGCATATTGAATGCATTTTGCACAATGCTTGCACACAGTCACAGTTCTATCTACTGTTTTATTTCTGTTGTCATCGCAAGTGAGTAACATGAAATCCAAAATGTTCCCACACACCGGATTTAAACGACGCAGGCGCATCTGCCAACTCCAGGCAGCCTTCATTATCTCCTCCACTTGCCATTTCTGCAGCACTCCTTACTCAACTTTTACTGTCTATATGTATGTTCATGCGAAACTGTCTGAAGCAAAACAATCCACCCATCCATTACATACACCTACCCAATTACCCACTCAACAATCCACCCATCCATTACATACACCCACCTGATTACCCACTCAACAATCCACCCATCCATTACAAACACCCACCGATTACCCAATTAACAATCCAACCATCCATTATATACACCACCCAATAATCCAATCAACAAGCCACCCATTCATTACATACACCCACCCAATTACCCAATCAACAATCCACCCATCCATTACATACACCCACCCAATAATCTAATCAACAATCCACATCAACAATCCACCCATCCATTACATACACCCACCCAATTACCCACTAACAATCCACCCATCCATTACATACACCCACCCAATTACCCACTAACAATCCACCCATCCATTACATACACCCACCCAATTTCCCAATCAACAATCCACCCATCCATTATATACACCCACCCAATTACCCAATCAACAACCCACCCATCCATTATATACACCCACCCAATTACCCAATTAACAATCCACCCATCCATTACATACACCCACCCAATAATACGATCAACAATCCACATCAACAATCCACCCATCCATTATATACAACCACCCAATTACCCACTCAACAATCCACCCATCCATTACATACACCCACCTGATTACCCACTCAACAATCCACCCATCCATTACAAACACCCACCGATTACCCAATTAACAATCCAACCATCCATTATATACACCACCCAATAATCCAATCAACAAGCCACCCATTCATTACATACACCCACCCAATTACCCAATCAACAATCCACCCATCCATTACATACACCCACCCAATAATCTAATCAACAATCCACATCAACAATCCACCCATCCATTACATACACCCACCCAATTACCCACTAACAATCCACCCATCCATTACATACACCCACCCAATTACCCACTAACAATCCACCCATCCATTACATACACCCACCCAATTTCCCAATCAACAATCCACCCATCCATTATATACACCCACCCAATTACCCAATCAACAACCCACCCATCCATTATATACACCCACCCAATTACCCAATTAACAATCCACCCATCCATTACATACACCCACCCAATAATACGATCAACAATCCACATCAACAATCCACCCATCCATTATATACAACCACCCAATTATCCAATCAACAATCCACCCATCCATTACATACACCCACCCAATAATCTAATCAACAATCCACATCAACAATCCACCCATCCATTATATACACCCACCCAATTACCCACTTAACAATCCACCCATCCATTATATACACCCACCCAATAATCCAATCAACAAGCCACCCATTCATTACATACACCCACCCAATAATCTAATCAACAATCCACCCATCCATTACATACACCCAATAATCTAATCAACAATCCACATCAACAATCCACCCATCCATTACATACACCCACCCAATTACCAATTAACAATCCACCCATCCAATACATACACCCACCCAATTACCCACTTAACAATCCACCCATCCATTACATACACCTACCCAATTACCCAATCAACAACCCACCCATCCATTATATACACCCACCCAATTACCCAATTAACAATCCACCCATCCATTACATACACCCACCCAATAATACGATCAACAATCCACATCAACAATCCACCTATCCATTACATACACCCAATTACCCAATCAACAATCCACCCATCTATTACATACACACACTCAATTACCCATTTAACAATCCACCCATACATTACATACACCCACCCAATTACCCAATCAACAATCCAACCATCCATTACATACACCCACCAATTACCCAATCAACAATCCACCCACCCAATTACCCAATCAACAACCCACCCATCCATTATATACAACCACCCAATTATCCAATCAACAATCCACATCAATCCACCCATCCATTATATACACCCACACACCCACCCAATTACCCAATCAACAATCCACCCATCCATTACATACACCCACCCAATTACCCAATCAACAATCCACCCATCCATTACATACACCCACCCAATTACCCAATCAACTATTTATACATTGATTCATTATTGCAATCAACAATTCACCTATCATTACAAACACCCATCCAGTCAACAACCGTGTATTCATTATGGAAGCATAGCTAATCTAAAACCACGCCCAACCCTGCACAAAGCAAAGACAAAGCAAACAATAAGAAAGCAATATCTCTCAAAAATTCAAATTTAGATGAAAGAGGGATAAAGTGTGGTATGGAAAGAAATGTGTGCACGTACAAAATGGTGTTTTTGACTCACCATAATGCAGTTTCACTACAAATGGGTGGTTGACATCGGCTAGGATGTTACGCTCCATTTTAGTTCGGACACGGTCACGCACTGTAAGAGAGAAAAGAGAAAGACGGAGAATGAAGTGAGAAATCTAAGGATTGAGAGGCAGGCAATTATTAAAAACCATCAAAAACATAGTTGATGATCAAATAAATATTTAAAAAATAAAAAATAAATAAAAAATCAGTTTCAGATCAAAGAAATTTCATTAACCATAAACCTTTCTCCATTTGTCTAAGTGTCTTATAAAAAGTGAGGGACAAAATACAACAAATTGTAATGATACAATTAGTGTTTGTGAAAAGAAAATGTATTTCAGTAGATGAGAAATGTAGAACAATCAGTGGTGTTTCAGTCTGTGAGTCAAATCTGGACCAGGAATCGTCTCAGACACGTGAATCAGAAACCTAGAATTGACGTTACAGGTACAATGTTGCATGGACTGGGATTTCCCCACCAATTTTAACTTGTGGTGTTTGGAAAGCAGGTGAGAATATATCTGAAGACCAGTGAAGGACCAAATACACAAACCATGTACTTGAGTAAAAGTAGAGATACACTCAAATATAACTCCAGTAAAAGTGTCCCTTTAAACAACAGTTTTTGGCTTCAAATCTACTTAAGTATCCAAAGTACAATGATTTATTCTAACTATAATGTTCCTATTGTCATTTTTGTCACAAGACTTTCGGTTATTCAACTCGGTTTATGTGAAAAGACTCGAATGTGACTTTCAGCGCACTGATCTATTAATAAAATGATATGACTCAAACTTATTGATTTTTTTTTTACAATTATCATTAATCCAAAATCTTCAACTACTTCAAAAGAAATTGCATAAATGAGGCCACGTGTGGTGGTAAATTCGAGTCTGGAGTTTCTTCATCATTTATTCCTCTCTAAATGTTCTGCTTGATGTTGAACTGATGCTGAACTGTATGTTGGTGATCAGTAGATACACCAAGCGCCGATTAGAACCAAGTTCAAAATGACCCTGATTGGTGACTTACTGTGTGTTTAACAAGTTACGTTTTTATCCTCATAAATAAAAAGAAACGACCGATTTTGCAAAATGTAGTTAAGTAAAAATTGAGATATTTGACTTTAAAATATAGTAAAGTTAAAATCTCCCCAAATAGAAAAACTTCAGTTACTACGCAAAAAAGCAACTTAAGTACAGTAACGAATCCCATTTACCTCACTGCAGTAAACAACCTGTAACACATCACTAACATTCTATTGACCTCTAATTCTATTACAATAATAAGCAGAAACATCGCTAAAATTAATGTGTAAAAAAGGACACCTGACTGTTCCACCCATATGTGAGTCTTCCCCAATTTGTACACCAAATTGTATGACGTCTTTAGATGCATTAGCATGAAATTTTTAAACCCAAACCTGTTCCAGCATGACAATACCCCTGTGCACAAAGCCAGATCCATGAAGATCTCCTTTCCATGGGTTGGAGTGAAAGATCTCCTGCTATAGAGCTCTAAACCCTATTGAACACCTTAGGAAATCATTTTTGACTGCACCCCAGTAACCTTCTCAGCTCATCTACATCAATACTTGACTTTACGAACACCATTGTAATTTAATCTCACACAAAATCTCCACAAAATCTAGAGGAACATCCTTCCAGAACTTTTGCCCATATATACTGTAGAAGTCCCCAAAATGCGTATAGATATGTTACAACCCGTTATCATTCAGTGTGCATTCTGCTTTTTAAAAGCCACGATCCAAATTTACATACTGCCTGATCTGATAGCTGACACACCCACACCCTGAGACCCCAGCAGCCGATCCGTGAGAATATTTGCAGAACGAAACCGGTTCGTGGTGTAGACAAAAGTGCGTGTATATAGTGTATGTATCTCTGTGTTGATCATGATGGTTGTATGCTTATATGCTATCAAAAGGAAAATCAAGCTGCCAGGAAAACACTTGATAGTATTTATTTTATAGTATTAAATTTAATCAAATAAATTGAGGCTCGACCTTAAAATAGCTTTTAATAGATTATTATCTTTTAAGATATAAATCGCTGCTGTTACCTGCTGCTGTACTTCTCTCATAAATAATGGAAAAAAATAAATAAATAAATAAAATATATATATATATATATATTTTTTTATGGTTTTTGAGAGATACATGCATGTTCCAATTGTTTCCTATTGTTGCAACACACTAGGCCATTTAATATAATATTAATTCAACAATTAAACAAATATATAAATGTCCAGACTTTATTTTCATAAAAATTCTCCCTTTATACACTCTTCAAACATTCAGCTGAAATACTTTGCTGTGACTCAAAGTTGTTCTTCACTAGTTGAAGATTTCTTTCTTGTGATTCAGTGCATCTCAGAGGAGTTCAGTAGGATTTAGGTGATGTGACTGGGCAGGTCGTTC
Organism: Silurus meridionalis; assembly: GCF_014805685.1. Taxonomy (NCBI): domain Eukaryota; kingdom Metazoa; phylum Chordata; class Actinopteri; order Siluriformes; family Siluridae; genus Silurus; species Silurus meridionalis. The sequence goes on along the minus strand of NC_060891.1, from coordinate 25,823,757 downwards.
CATAATAAACACTCCAGACGACCGTTTGCTCTCTAAATAGCGCTTACAGAACAGACGTACACTTCGCAGTCCAGACGGAATTGCATAATGTTGAAGTATGAATGGTTGCCATGTTGGTTTCTTTCACTTATTGGAACAAGTCTCCAACATTCCCTGCTTCAAAACAACCCCAAATTAAGTTTCCACCTCCATGCCTGAGTGTGGGGGTGAGGGAGTCTGATCACATCTTCTCTCCTGATCTCCGTCTAACATGAGTTCTTCTGTTAGAGACACAAAATGTCACATTTGGACTCTTCCACTCATTCACTGTCCAATTCTTGTGTGTTTCTGCCGTTCGCCGATTTTATTGCAAAGAAGCAAAAGAAACATGCGTGTGTCTGAAAAACCGTAAAAGACTCGATGTTTGGCAAATGTATGGATATTAAATACTGTTTACATTTCTATTTCTTTCAGGCTGCAACAATGTTTTCAGAAAATCAGAGACTGTTCCAAGCCACAGGAAGAAAGATGAACTGTGTGTGTGTGTGTGTGTGTGTGTGTGTGTGTGTGTGTGTGTGTGTGTTGGGCGGCAGTGCTGCAGCTGCATCTCAACCACAACACTAAGTGCAACAAGCACGAAAGCAGGAACAAGTGAACCAACAAACCAGAAAGCAACAGAGAAGAAAAAGAACAAATGAATGAAAAAAAAAAAATGAAAAAAAAGGAGAGAGAAAAAGAGCAAAAAATGAGGTTAAAAAGGTTCTATGCTAATTGCAGAGACCAAAACCACACCCACACACACACACACACACACACACACACACACACACACACACACACAAAACCACTGCCTGGTGTCCTCTATGTAAACAACCTGAAAGAAGCTACAGTTGTTGCTGTCTTTACTGTGTGTGTGTGTGTGTGTGTGTGTGTGTGTGTGTGTGTGTGTGTGTGTGTGTGAGAGTACCTTTTAGTGTGGCCTTCTTAAGAACCTTCATGGCATAGAGCTGATTGCCGTCAGGTGGCGTCACCTTGCGCACCAGAAACACCTGAAAAAACACAGTAATTTACTTTTTCCTCCTTTTGCATGCTACAGAAAGAGACACTAATGGGACATTTGTCCCACACAGGCCACCATCAACACCACACCCACCAGACCACTCAGAATTCATTTATAATAATGCTTAAAAAAGATTTTTTGTTTGTTTAGTTTGAGATAAGTTTTAATTTATAGTTAAATTTGGGATTAGGATTAATTTTAGTGATGTTTTGGATTAGGATTAATGTTTAGTGATGTGATTAGGATTAATTTTTAGTGATGTTTTGGATTAAGATTAATTTTTAGTGATGTTTTGGATTAGGATTAATTTTTAGTAATGTTTTGGATTAGGATTAATGTTTGGTGATGTTTTGGATAAGGATTAATTTTTAGTGATTTGATTAAGATTTTTTTTTTTTGTGATGTTTTGGATTAGGATTAATTCACAGTGATGTTTCTAAATAGGTTTAGTTTATAATAATGATCGGGATTAAGATTACTTTCAAATAATGTTTAGGATTTGGATATTTTTTTCAATTATGTTTAAAATTAGGATTTTTTTTATGTGAATTTTAGGATTGAGTAATTTATAATGATGCTTGTGATTATTATTAGTTTTTCAGTGAAGTTTGGGATTAGGATTTTTTTGGTAAAGTTTGGGATTAGTTTTAATTTGATTAATGAAGTCAGAGTTTAGAATGAATATATAATGAAACGTAGGATTCATTTATAGTGAAGTGTGAAATTAATTCTTTTTTTAAAGTGAACTTTGGGATTAGGATTCATTACCCGTGTACTTTGGGATTTTTATTTACAGAATGTCTAATCTTTTTTTCATTTATAGGTTTGTGCAAAAAAAATAAAAAAAAATAAAATAATCATCTTTTTGTGCTGTTATCTTGTGTTTATCTGGCACTAGTTTCACCCATAAGAAACAGAAGTGTGTGTGTGTGTTCTGTGTACAAGTGTGTTTTGTGTATTAAAAAGTCATCATATATGCGTCTGAGTGCGCCAGATGCTTCAGATTTACAGCAACTTGATAAACCAGGCAAAATATGACAAAATATGGGTCCACAGGAGAAGATCCTGATGTTTTCTTCCTGTTGTTGCACATCTGCAGTAAGGTTTTTGATTTTTGTACTAAAGAGCTCCTGCAGTCTCCATGTCTCAACTGATCTTCTCTTCTGATTCATCACATGATCGAGGCGTTTTCACTTCCACAGATGTGCCACTTCAACTGGCCGTTGTGTTTATTTTTTTTTGCTTTCGCGTCACTTTGTGAAAACTCAAGTGTGTGAGAAAATCCCTAGAGATCAGCAGTTTCTAAAATACACAGTTCATCTGGCACCAGCAACCAAACAAATGCTTGATGTGAACACTAACTGCAGTTCTGGATCTGTATAATTATACATGCATATTTGAATCTATTTCATCTATTAAGATGTTAAAATTTGTAAATTCAGTTTTTTTTAATTAATATCAATATTAGATTTTAGCATACATATGCAGCTATTCTAAAGTTTAGGTCATAGGTCAAGATTAGGGTGAATTTACTGTAAAGTTTGTAAAGTTTGGGATTAGAATTAATTTTTAGTGATGTTTTGGATTAGGATTAATGTTTAGTGATGATTTGGATAAGGATTAATTTTTAGTGATGTTTTGGATTAGGATTAATGTTTAGTAAAGCTTTGGTTTAGGATTAATGTTTAGTGATGATTTGGATTAGGATTAGGATTAATTTTTAGTGATGTTTTGGATTAGGATTAATGTTTAGTAAAGCTTTGGTTTAGGATTAATGTTTAGTGATGATTTGGATTAGGATTAATGTTTAGTGATAATTTAGATTAGGATTAATGTTTAGTAAAGTTTTGGATTAGGATTCATTTTTAGTAAAGTTTTGGATTAGGATTAATGTTTAGTGATAATTTGGATTAGGATTAATGTTTAGTGATAATTTGGATTAGGATTAATGTTTAAATTTTTTGAATGTTTTGGATTAGGATTAATGTTTAGTGATGTTTTGGATTAGGATTAATGTTTAGTGATGATTTGGATTAGGATTAATGTTTAGTGATAATTTGGATTAGGATTAATGTTTAGTAAAGTTTTGGACTAAGATTAATGTTTAGTGATGATTTGGATTAGGATTAATTTTTAGTGATGTTTTGGGTTAGGATTAATGTTTAGTAAAGCTTTGGTTTAGGATTAATGTTTAGTGATGATTTGGATTAGGATTAATGTTTAGTGATAATTTAGATTAGGATTAATGTTTAGTAAAGTTTTGGATTAGGATTAATTTTTAGTAAAGTTTTGTATTAGGATTAATGTTTAGTAACAATTTGGATTAGGATTAATGTTTAGTAAAGTTTTGGATTAATGTTTAGTGATAATTTGGATTAGGATTAATGTTTAGTAAAGTTTTGGATTAGGATTAATGTTTAGTAAAGTTTTGGATTAGGATTAATTTTAGTGATAATTTGGATTAGGATTAATTTTAGTGATGTTTTGGATTAGGATTAATTTTAGTGATAATTTGGATTAGGATTAATGTTTAGTAAAGTTTTGGATTAGGATTAATGTTTAGTGATGATTTGGATTAGGATTAATGTTTAGTAAAGTTTTGGATTAGGATTAATGTTTAGTGATGATTTGGATTAGGATTAATGTTTAGTGATGTTTTGGGTTAGGATTAATTTTTAGTGATGTTTTGGATTAGGATTAATGTTTAGTGATGTTTTGGATTAATTTTTGGATTTAATGTTTAGTGATGCTTTGGATTAGGATTAATGTTTAGTGATGTTTTGGATTAATGTTTAGTGATGATTTGGATTAGGATTCATTTTTAGTGATGCTTTGTATTAGGATTAATGTTTAGTGATGTTTTGGATTAATGTTTAGTGATGATTTGGATTAGCATTAATTTTTAGTGATGCTTTGGATTAGGATAAATTTTTAGTGATGACCCTTCACATTTCAGCAACCGTTTTAGTATCTTCTCAATGGACAATACTATAGAAATGAAACTTGGATAGATTTTAGTCAATGTGCAGTTTGTATATCAATACAGATTTAATGTCCTCTGAAAATACCCCAACATACAGCCATTATTGTCTACTTAACTGGCAACAAAGTGTCAAAACTGTGTTAATATTTTGTGTGAGCACATTGTTATCCAACACTTCCTTAATCCTCCTGGGTATGGAATTCTCCAGAGCTGCACAGGTTGTTGCTGGGATCCTCTTCCACTAATCCAGAATGATATCACGGAGCTGCTGGAGGTTAAACAGCAACAAACAATTTTCTTGGTACTCCTCACCTGGGTGTCACCACACATGCTGAACACTGATTGGACAATGATGGCTGTATGTTAAGTTATTTTTTTAGAAGACAGTATAATATATCCAAGTTTTATTTCTATAGTATAGTCCCTTGAGAAGATGAATAAAATGGTTGCTGAAAGGTAAGGGGTGCACTTACTTTTGTGATTAATTTACAATGATGTTTGGTTTTGAGATTCGTTTATAATCAAGTTTAAATAATGCTTGAATGACATTTAATTTGTAATGGCGTTTGGGATTCATTTAAAGCGATATTTGATCTTAGGATGAATTTATAATAAAGTTAAAGCAAATTATTGATATAAAATTATTTTATTGAATTATTTTATTCGGTTTTTTATATGTATTATTTTCTTATTTATTTTAGCATTTTGTATTGATAAAATACTAAAATAAAATAAGAAAATAATAAAAAGAAAAAATGATTTCTTAATAATTATTAATTATTTAATAATAAATGTATAATTTTAATAAAAAAATGAAAAAGTATTATTTTATATATATATATATATATATATATATATATATATATATATATATATATATATATATATATATAAAACAAGAAATTTACATATTACCTATATTGGTATTGCACTCTATTAGTGTATCTACTCACCTTCCCAAAGGATCCCTGCCCAAGCACTTTAAGTAGCTCAAACTGCGAGGGGTCTGCTTTCTCTGACCCCTCCTTGACCACATGTGTGATGTTGATCTCTTTGATGACATCATCTTCCTGCAACACAAGGCGGAGAGCACAGTTTGCATCATCATCATTTGCAAAAAAACAGAGCGACCTGCCAACTTCAGGTACATGTTAATAAATAAGAGTCCTCATAGTGTCATCAGATCCTACAAACATATCTACTTTATATGGGAAAAAAAAGTATGTGGACACCTGAATATAAGTTTGGTATGTGATTTTTAAACATCCCATTCATTTAGACCCCATTTGCTGAAGAAGATCCACTCTTCTGGGAAGATGTTCCACTAGATTGTGTGGAGATTTGTGGAAATTCATTCAGTCAAAAGAAGGTCAGTAAAGTCTGATGTAGGTGAGTTGAGCTCGTTCCTGGGGTGCAGTGTTCACGTACACCCCAAACGGAGTTCAATAGGGATAAGAGCTGTATAGCAGGAGATCTCTAACCTATGTAAAGCATATCTTCATGATATAGGAGCTGGGTTTGTGCGCAGGAACATTGTCATGTTGGAGCAGGTTTGGGTCTCCCGGTTTGAGTGATGGGAAAATTTTATGCTACAGCTTTCAAAGATTTTGTACAAATGTGTGCCTCCAAATTTGTGGAAATTTGTGTGGGAACATTTTGGAGAAGAACCACCTATGATGAGGAAGGTCAGGTCTCCAAATACTTGTGTATACATGTGTCACCCAGCTGTGTTTTAGACACTGAAAAAATATCTCGCACCCAACAAAGAGCAGCGGAACCACACCTCATAGAACAGTTATAGGAAACAAAACCAACCATCAGTTTACTGATATTCAAACCACAGCAGGAACTCGCAGCTCAAAATACAGCACCCTGAAGAGAACAAACATCACATACATACACATCATGCACATTGATGCTTTGAATGTTCTCACCACACAGGTTTAAACCTTTCTCAAATGTGATACATTGGAAGAAAAACCATAATGTCATACCCTAAACAATATTGGTACCCATATTGCTTAAAAAAAAAAAAAAAACGAAAAAAAATCGAAAAAACCCACATTTGCAAGAAGTTTACCTCAGAAACCCTTCAGAATATTGGTCAATAATAACTATATATTTTTTAAAAAAAGGCAATTTTTAACAGAAATGCCCTGCGTGCTCGATTTCTATGGCGCTAACAAGATATAAATACGCTTCCTGATTTCACAGGTCAGTGTTTATGTAGATAAAATCTGTGCAAAGAAGAAAAAAAAAGTGGTTCAAGAATGAAATGTGTGTTTCACATCCTCCGCTTTAGTGAATTGTGTTCGTGTTCAGGGCGACTGCTGCTTTATCTGAATCACAGCCGAAAAAAGCAGGGCTTCCAGGGGCCACTGGTGTCGCCGTGGTGTGCATGTAAAGTGCAGCAGTACTGAGTGAAATGGTGTTTCGAGTCCTGCAGTGTGTTAAACAGTGTAAAGTTGATCAGTAATTCTATAGTATGAGACGACTCAGGATCGCTATCTCGGCAAAAGGGGTGAGAGAAAAGAGTAGTGGACTAAAAGGGGGACATTAATTACAAATATTTTTAACAAAGGACTTGTTTTAAAAAAACTGTTGTGTTTGTAGTTGTTTGATATTCATGAGAATAGAATATTTTAGTAAATTTAATTTTAACAGAAAATCTTATGGGTAAACAATAAACACATTTTCACAGAGTGCCAATTTTAGTGAAAGACACTGCAGATAGATAGATAGATAGATAGATAGATAGATAGATAGATAGATAGATAGATAGATAGATAGATAGATAGATAGATAGATAGATACTGCAGAAAAATAGATAGATAGAGATAGATAGATAGATAGATAGATAGATAGATAGATAGATAGATAGATAGATAGATAGATAGATAGATAGATAGATAGATAGATAGATACTGCAGAAAAATAGATAGATAGATAGATAGATAGATAGATAGATAGATAGATAGATAGATAGATAGATAGATAGATAGATAGATACTGCAGAAAGACTAGCTACACCGCTAGCGCACAAAAGCACTAAAACAGAGTGAAAGTTGATTTGGAAACACGGTTTGATCTGAAAGCTGAAGCCACACAATTGCATATGAAGTCTTTGGATGCAGTAGCATGAAGTATTCCCCTCACTTGAACTTCATGAAGATATACTTTGTATGTGTTGGAGTGGAAGATCTCCTGCTTTAGAGCTCTGACCTCAACCCTAATGAACACCTTTGGGATGAATGTGATAATGACTGCACTTCAGGCCTCCTCACCTCACCTACACCAGTACCTGACTTTACTAACACCCTTGTGTCTGAATGAGCACAAATCTCCACAAGCACCCTCCAATATCTAGTGGAACATCTTCTCAGAAGAGTGGAGGGAATTATAAGGGCAAATATGGACTAAATGTTGAATGCGATGCTCAAAAAAAAAAGCACTTATGATCAGGTGTCCGCAAACTTTTGACGATATATGTTTCTTTTTGACAAAATATCAAGTAATAACCATCAGCGCCTCCTCTTCAGTCATTACATTTACGCCATTTGGCGGACACTCTTATGCAGTGCGACTCCATCCATCCATCCATCCATCCATCCATCCATTTTTCTCTCTGTCTGCCTGTATGTCTGCCCTATCTAGCCGCCTATCTATTTTTTTTATGTAGTATCTATCCATCCATCCATCCATCCATCCATCCATCCATCCATCCATCCATCCATCCATCGTCTGTTCGTCAATCTGTATATCCCTATGCCTATCTGTCTGTCTGCCTGTCTGTCACTATTTCTTCCTGGTAGAAGCAAATCGCTTATTATAACAGCGAATAGCGACTCAGTGTGGAAGAGAATGTTCAAAAACTTTGGGTGTCCACAAAACATTTGCCAATACAATGCAGTATCGCCATTGGATGCAGACGTAATTTGAAAATACATGTATGTATGTGTGTGTGTGTGTGTGTGTGTGTGTGTGTGTGTGTGTGTGTTGCTATGAAGTATATCGGTCATGTAATCGGCTGACTCATGAGTTAAATGCCAGTTAAAGTCTGGCCTCCTTTAAAACCTAAAAACAAATGACACCTAAACCAACAAGTGGTAAATAAACCATTTGCTCTTCCTCACACAAACAAACACAAACACACACACACACACACACACACACACACACACACACACACACACACCACAGGAGCTGTCAAAAATAACACAACTTTACACTTTTTCCACTGAAGTGACTACACAGACAAACACGTGTGTGTATAAATTAAAAGTCTGAACCCTGTGAGAATATTTACTCTTCTAGAAATCCTCATGTTTTTACAGTTTATTACACACATTAACTGCAAGCCCTTTTAAATAAAAAGGAAGCACCTACAAGCATCTGCATACAAAAGTCAATTCGTCTCAATTCCAAGTTAAAAAGTCTGTCACACATCCTCTTTAGAGAGGAAAACCAAGCTGAAACTGGGTGTAAAGCGCAGGTGTGTGTTCATACTGTTTGTACTGACCGTCCACTGAATCTGCTCCCTCGCCTCCCCTGCGCTTGACACCGCCGAGCTTTTGATGCTGCTCGTTTCGGTTCTCGGACAAGCGTCGTTTGAGTTCGCGACTTTGCTTAGCGCTTTATTCTGATGCCTTTTGAATAGGTATAAAGTGAGAAGCTGGGACAATTTAAACCCCTTTTTCTCTTTTTCACCCTCCATCTCATCATCTCTCCTCTAAGCCTGGGCATCTCTCCATCTCGCCTCGATCTGCCCGCTGTATTGAAATCTGAGCGCCAGCCTTGTCTAAGGGTGGGTTTGTGTGTGTGTGTGCGTGTGTACGAGTATGCATGCATACCAAAAGTAAAAATGTGTCAGCGGAAGTAGAACAGGAAGGAAGAGAGAAAGAGAGAGAGAAAGAAAGAATAAAAAAAACACACACACAAAAAAAAGGAAGCCTTCCCACAAACTTGGCTGTGTCCCAAATGCAGTGAGGCTGACACTAGAAGGAAGGTAAAAATTAAAAGTTGTCTGGTCTACGAGTTCAGATCCCTCCTTTCCCCAAACACACACACATTGTTGCACTGATCATGGTATCACTGCAGATTTCCATCTCATATCTGCTTTATGATCCAGAAAAAAGAATTGTGGGTAAATAACACTCAGAGACCAGGATGTAAAGGTGGACCTCATGGAACCCTCATAAGTTGAAGCACACAGAAGTGTCTCAATCGGATTGACTTTTGGCCACTCGGTCTGACTCCACCCCTAAGGACTATGAATGGGGAAAGATCAGCATCCCGTTGACCCGTTATTTTCTGCCCTGGATAAAAACACAAAAACAAAAACAAACCCCCCAGTACAATGTACTGAGGCAAAATTGAAAACTGGTCTGTGGGTAGGCATATCGAAAATAAAACATTTTTGGGAAATCATGCACATCATGTCCTCCGGACTAAAGAGGAGAGGGACTACCTGGACCATCAGTGCTCAGTTCAGCTCCAGTACAATCTCTGATGGCATGGGAGTGCGTTAGTGATCGTGGAATAGGCAGCTTACACATTTTTGAAAAAATGTCCATTCAGAAAATCTTTAAGGGAAGGCCTTGCATATTTGAGCAAGACTATGCTAACTGCATGCTGCATCTGTTACAATAGCATGACTTCGTAGTAGTAGAGTGTCTGGATAATGAACTGGACTGTCTGCTGTCTAGACCTTTCACTATTTAAAACATTTGTTGCATTATGAAACAAAAAATACAACAAAGAACACCCAGAACTGTTGAGCAGCTAGAATTCTGTATCAGACACAAATAGAACAACATTTCTCTCCCAAAACTTCCACAATGTGTCTTCTCAGTTCCCAGAAGTATAAGGACGGAAGACATGATGCTACACGTTGCCCTGTGCCAACTTTTTTATTTTATTTATTTATTTATTTTTTTTATTGTTGCAGCCATCAAATTTAATATTACCTTTTTTTCCCCTTAAAATGTTATAAATGAAAAATAAATAAATAATGACATTTTTTATGAATTTCTGAAGTTTGCAAATCATTGCATTCTGGTTTTATTTACATTTTACACATTGTCCTAACTTTTTTGGAATTGGGCTTGTAAAATTTAGTCGTGTTCTTACTTTCCTTTCAATGCTAGCAATGTCCTTCTCCACCCCCGTCAAGTTTCTGAAGACAAAATGGCACCGTGTCAAATAAGAATCAGCTTCTCCACCCTCATACCACACGTCATTTCGCTTTATGACAAACGCACACGTGCAGGGGGACTAACTGCTATTGCCTCAACACTCATTTCCTATTTCTGGACAACAAGGAAGTCATTTCAACATGTCAGAGGGTTTCCTGTGTTCCTCACCATTTTCTACCAGCACGATCAGCTAGGCTTCAAAATCCCCATTTATTTAGCCTCCTTAAACATCATTTTAAGAAATCCCAATTCCTCTCATTGTAGGCATATCCAAGCTTGTGCCCGTGTGAAACTTCAGCTTCATTTAGAAAAGTAGCCCTGAAAATGTGTAATAAAATCAAGCAGGAAGCATTAATCAGCTGAAAGTGGTCGTGTCTGAAGCTCGCGTACGTCAGGTACTAGCCGATTTCCCTCGGCAGCTTAACGGATGACTGTGAAATCTCTACTGATATGGTTGGGTTTATTCAAGCTTCTGTTTAGAACACACAACGAAAACTGTGGGGTGTGACAACGTAAAACTTACTCAAGTTTGCACTTCCTTTGTTGCTTCTGTTATTTCAACAGTCATGTGTGTTCCATTTTTATTGAAACCCAAAAACACTCCTGACGTTTCCTAATTGTCCAAAAGCTTTTACTCCCCAACACAGGCTATAACTTATCCGAACGCCTTAAATCCCTAAACATACACTTATTCCAAAAAACTACCAATCCATAACATATACCGGCACAAAACTACCAAAATCTTCCAATACAAAAAACTGAACACTCTCAAGCTGATGGTACTCCTCCTACTTTTTCTCATCACTCTGTCGATCCCAATCCTGTTTCCCCAACCTCTTTCTCCTTATGCTCTTCTGGGCTCTTCCTCATTCCACCACCATGTCTCTTTTCTTCCTTTCTATTTCCAGATGTCACACCAAATACCTTCTATCTGTCTCCCTCATCACCCCTGCAGTAGTTCCCCAATCATCCAGCACCTCTGCACCACCACTGAGCCCCCGTCTGACCTCTTCCCTGAATCTCACACTACACTCTTCCTCCTTCAGTTTCCACCAACTTATTCTTCTTTCAGTCCTCACTCTCCTCCTCTTCTTCTTCACCTCCAAAACCATCCTACAGACCACTATCTGATGCTGTCTAGCTACACTGTCCCCTGCCAACACCTTACAGTCTCCAATCTCCTTCAGGTTGCATCTCCTACATAGAACATAGTCCACCTGTGTGCACCTTCCTCCACTCTTATACGTCACCCTATGATCCTCTTTCTTCTTAAAATAAGTGTCACCACTGCCATTTCCATCCTTTTAGCAAAATCTACCACCATCTGCCCTTCCACATACCTCTCCTTAAAGCCATACCTACCATCACCTCCTCATCCCCTCTGTTTCCTTCACCAGCATGCCCATTAAAATCTACCCCAATTACCAATCTTTCATTCCGAGGTTCACCTTCTACCAATTCATCTAACTCAGTCCAGAATTTTTCCTTCTCCTCCATCTCACAACCCACTCATGGAGCATAAACACTGATGACATTCATCATCACTTCTTCAACTTCCAGCTTCACGTTCATCACCCTATCAGAAACTCTCTTCACCTCCACTACACTCTTACTGTTCTTTTCCTTCCTACCACTTCTTTTTCCATTCACACCCTGATAGAACAGTTTAGACCCACCTTGGGTAGCCCAATTTCCACTGGTACCCTGTTGGCTAACAAAGCTTGTGGCGGTCGTTGGTGACCTGGGCCTCGACCAATCCGGTATGAAATGTAGGTTAGTGATCTGCATATTTAATTTGGCACATGTTTCACATTGCGTGCCCTTCCTGAAGCATCCCTTAAAAAACATGGTTAGGAATAAAAACACCACTAATCCCCAGCATTTACAGCTGATAAATTAATAACCTAACAGATTAAACCAGACACTTGTAAGTATAAATTAATCATTTTAGAAACTGGCAGTTATATTAATAAAACGAGTCAAGCGCAACCGTTACAAATGCAAATGAACCTCACACATGAGACCGTCATTCTCTCACAATACTCATTCCTGTCAAGAAAGCAAACATGCTAACAGCTAAAGTCCATATCTGAAACATTACATAGCGCTGTGTTAGGTGCTCATGCTGGTGTTCAGACTGAGGTGACATCAGGTGGGGCTGAAGAGATCGCGCTGAGGTGGAACGAAACAGGTGAGGTCTTCCCAGGTCAGAGGGGAAAAAAGCCGCTACAGCTGTTTCCTGTCCTACATCTAATACACTGCACTTATGACTTCCTAAACCCCCCCTGCGCACACACACACACACACACACACACACACACACACACACACACACACACACTATTCTCTATCACTCCACTTTTCTTTCCAATTCTTTCTCGCTCTCTTCAGTGGATGGATTGAGTGGAGGAAACTTGCCTGAGGCACGCGATGTTTGGTGCGGAAGATATGCCTCCACATGTCCGAGCTCACCGCTGACACAGAGACCAGTGACACTCGCAGCTCGTGTACACACGCTTGCACACAAACATGCACATACACACTCAGGCAAAAAAAGGGAAATGCAAATATAAATGTGTGTGTCAGAGAGAGAGAGAGAGAGAGAGAGAGAGGGGATGGCCAATGAGGCGGAAAGAAATACCAGAACTTTCTAAGGAAACTTCAACTCATGGGCAAAGTCACAGAGTGACCACACAACACACAAACACACACACACACACACACACACACACCCCAATACATACAACAACATACCCTATGTAAGTTTGTAGTCTAATATTTAAGGTAAGTTAAAAAAACAACAGTGAGCTCAGATGCAACTTGATTGCTTAAGCCTACACTTGCCCAAACCCCATGTACCCCTAACCCTATCCTAAGCACCCAAATCTCTAACCTCAGTACCCCAACTCCAGTACCCCAACCCTATCCTAAGTACCCCACCCCAAACCTTACTACCTCAACCAAATCTTACCTCATTATCCCAGCCCGGTCCTAAGTACCCCAACCCTAACCTCAAAACCCTTTACCATAATCTCGGTACCCCTAGCCCTAACTGCAGGACATGAACTAAGTACCCCAACCGTAACCTTATTATCTCAACCCTATCCTAGGTACAGCTTACCCTGACCCAATCCCAAGTACCCCTAACCCTAATCTCATTAACTCAACCCAATCCCAAGTAGCACTTACCGTAACCACATTACCTAAACCCCATATTAAGTACCGCTTACCCTATCCACATTACCTCAACCCTAATCTAAGTACCCCTAACCCTAATCTCATTACCCCGAAACCTTGCATTCTTAAACCCACATTCAACCCCCTTAAACAAAAACCTGAAACAGAACAAACAGAAATGACGACTGACGCAAGAAAATGCATTGACCTGAAGCACACACACACACACACACACACACACACACACACTGCTGAAAGTGAGCAACAAGCCTTCTGTGGTGTGAGTGTCTGTTTCCAGTACCTTACTATGGTGTGTGTGAGTGTGTATGTGTATGAGTGAGTGTGTGTGTGTGTGTGTGTGTGTTTCCAAACTGCCGAAATCTGACAGCTGGAATATGAGAACTTGCATTATTGAAATTTTTATACTGCATGCAGTGTTACTTTTGTCCAGTTGCATTCATTTACACCAGCACAGACAAACACACACACACACACACACACACACACACACACACACACACACACACACACACACACACACACACACAAAATTGTTATGACAATACAGAAAAGATGGAATACTTGGGGTCCATAACCAGAACGCTTACTGTCAAGTGTGTGTGTGTGTGTGTGTGTGTGTGTGTGTGTGTGTGTGTGCGCGCACACGCATGTGTGTCTCCTTTCACGACCTCAAGCATCCACTGGACATGAGCATCATATAAATGTTAACGAGGATGTACTAAAGAGGAAGAGCACTTAATGAAGACCTGGCATTTATGCAGTTCAGAAATACACACACACACACACACACACACACACACACACACACACACACACACACACACACACACACACACACACAGCTGAACTGTATTATTGGAACAAATCTCGCTGTCTTTTCTTTAATACATCAAAGTACACTTCTCCTGTTGACCACTAGAGGTCAGGCACTGATTTATTAAAAAAGCTAAAAAGCCTGCATGGTGAAACAGCATCCACTTTCCCTCATTAATCTCTGACAGTAAAACCCAGAGGAGGGATTAGCAGGTAAAGAAGAAGATTAATACTGACAGAAAAGTGAAACGAAGTGAGCCGAGCCGCAGAGGAACAAAAGATGAAGGGGGAAGGACCAAAACTTTCAAATGTGGGTTTTAAAATAGAAGCTTTGTGATAGAAAAGGTCTGAGGTTCTCGATCTGACTGGTTCTTGCCTCATAAGCCTTCATGTCTATCACCTGTGAGGAACCATGTACAGCCTCAGTCCTAAGACTAAGACCACAAGGAGAGTTTAGGAGCTCGGTGATGGTTGCGTCGAACGCAAAGCTTAAATGAATCCCACACGACTAAAAAAATGAAAGTTGAGAGAACAAAGTAATTTTACTCAGAACACTGCCAAACAGCATGTATTTTTCAAACACACACACCACTCATAACACGTCGCTGCAGGCAGATACAGCTTTAAACTTTCACACACTAGACAAGCAGACATACACACACAAACACACACACATACAGAGCTCTCATTTCAAGGGCGTGTACTTTTGAGTGTGTGTGTGAGAGAAAGTGTGAGCTTAAATGGTTATTTCCTGCTATATATTCTTCTGCAAAATAGTTTTTCCACCAACCACACCAATTCATACAAACAGGAAAAAATCCAGCTGCATTTCCAATGACCCAAACCCCAAGGAACCTACAGCATACAGCTGGAGATCCTCATTAACAATTCCTGATAAACAAGGCTAAATATGCCCCTCCCTTTCCCTCCAATCTGTCTCTGGCCTTCAGTCTGACTGTTCTCCACAGTCCTCTGCTAAACTGCATTCTGTTTCTCCCCTGAAGTCATTTGGCACCCTACAGTCTCCCTATTCTCTCTCTCTACTTTAAAGTCCAGCTGAATTTCCAATGACCTTTTGCACAAAACCCTATTGAACTTGCAACATACAGCTGGAGACCTTCCTCAGCCATTCCAAAGACAAATATGCCTCTCCCCTTCCCTACAGTCTGTCTCCCACCCAAAGTCCTACACTGCCCTGCATTCTGACTATTCCTTAAAGTCCCCAAGTGCCCTGCATTCTACATCTCCCTTTCCCTACAGTCTTCCACTTTCCTAAAACCATTAGCTTGCCTAGATTCTGCATCTCCACTAAAGTCCTCTGTTACCCTAAATTCTGACGATCCCCTACAGTATTTCACACTCTCAAAGCGCTTAGCAACCCTAGCTTCAACCTCTTTCCTAAAGTCCTTCTCTTCCCTACATTCTGCCTCTCTTCTAGGGTCTTCTACAATCCTGTATTCTGACTCTCCCCTAAAGTCCTCTGTTACCCTACAGTCTGCCTCTCCCCTAAAGTTCTCATCTTCTCTACATTCTGCCTCTCTTCTAGAGTCTTCTATTATCCTGTATTTTGACTCTCCCCTAAAGTCCTCCATTACCCTTAGCTACTCTAGATTCTGCCTTTCCCTAGTCCTCCACTTCCCTACATTTTGCCTCTCCCCTACAATCCACAGTTACCCTGCATTCTGCGTCCCCCCCAAAGTCCTCCTCTACTCTGCATTCTGCCTCCCCCCTAAAATCTTTGACTCCACAAACCTCCTCTGCTACTTATCATTCTACTTCCCTAAAGAACTTTGCTACCCTGCATTCTGCCTCTCCCCTAAAGTCCTCAATTAACTTGCATTGTGCCTCTCCCCTAAAATCCTTAAACAACTTGCATTCTGCCTTTACACTAAAGTCCTCTGTTACCTTACAGTCTGCTTCTCCCCTAAAGTCCTATGCTACCCTACAGTCTGCCACTTCCCTAAAGCCTTTATCTGCCCTAGATTCTGCCTCTCCCTAAAGTCCTCAATTACCCTGCGTTGTACCCCTCACCTAAGGTTCCCCACTACCCTGCATTCTGCCTCTCACTTAAAGTCCTCAATTACCATGCATTCTGCCTCGCCCCCTAAAGTCCTCTACTAACCTACACTTTGCCTCTCCCCTATAGATCCAAATGACCATGCATTCTGCCTTTGCCCCTAGTCTTCCACTCACCTAAAGCCTTTAGATACCCTAGAATGCCTCTTCCTCTTCTAGAATACCTCTTCACTCCTTAAATCCTGTTACCCTACAGTCTGCCTCTCACCTACAGACTAATGCTACCCTACAGTTTGTCACTCCCCTAAAGCTTTAACTACCCTAGACTCTGCCTCCCCCTTAAGTCCTCAATTACCCTGCATTGTGCTTCTCCCCTAAAGTCCCCCACTACACTGCATTCTACCTCTCACCAAAAGTCCCCCACTACACTGCATTCTACCTCTCACCAAAGGTCCCCCACTACACTGCATTCTACCTCTCACCAAAAGTCCCCCACTACACTGCATTCTACCTCTCACCAAAAGTCCCCCACTACACTGCTTTCTACCTCTAACCAAAAGTCCTATACTACCCTGCATTCTGCCTCTGCCCAAAAAGGTCCTCCATTTTTCGAGTCTTTCCCCTATAGTCCATCACTACCCTACAGTCTCCATCTCCCCACAGTTTTACACCAGGTTAAGAATTGTGTGAGAAATCACACATTATACATGCACATGCAGACAGTTGCTTGTGTCTGGGTCCCAAGTCAAACTCTGACCAACCCTATGATGATCAGTACCTGTCATGAAAATAAAAAGTAGATAGACATTTAAACCCCAAATTAAAACCTGACTGAATATGCGTTTGCGAGAAGGAAAAAGTGCATGAGGACTAGGAAAAGAGAGAGACAAGCGTATGGAACAAATAAAGATGTGAGCAAAGAAAGTGAGCAAATAAAGAAGAGAGAGAGAATGAGACAGAGAATGACAGCAAGAAAAAGAATGAGTGTGATCTATAAAGGCAAGAAATGGACAGATAGAAAAAAAAATGGCTGTAGAGTAACCATAGTGATACGCTTGAGCTCGGTAACCATGACGACACTGCTATGCGATAACGTGCCGCAACACATTCATACACACAAACACTTACTGAAGATAAAAGGATAGATGAATGAATGGATGAATGAATGAAGAAAAAAGACTAATCTTAGAACTGAAGAAAAAAAAAAAAGGTTACTGATCACTTTAGTTCAGAGTCTCGGTTATATTCACTGATCCAGATGAAATATCAACACCTCCAGCTGCTCTTCAGGTCACAGCATGAAGATCGGATCAGATTGGACTGTGCTGCTAGCCTGCTGGGATTGCCACAAAGGGAAAAAATGATTGCATTAAAGAGACTGGTGGTTTTCCCGGATCTTAACTGGTTTCAACAAATCTTCCTTAATAATAAAATAAACACCTTTGTATGTGGTTTTCAAAGCAACCCATTCCAAATGTATTCTCCACTGGCTCTTATAATAATCTTCACTCTTCTGGGAAGATGTTCTACTAGATTTTGGTTGAGATTTGTGCAAATTCATGCAACCGCAAGGGTTCAATAGAATTTAAGCTCTATAGCAAGAGATCTTTCAGTTCAACCCATGGAAAGCATACCTTCATCGAGCTGGCTTTGTGGACAGCGGCATCGTCATGCTGGAACAGGTTTGAATCTCCCAAGTTCAAGTGAAGAGAACAGAATTTCATGCTGCCGCAGCATAAGCAATTGTTTAACCCCAAATTTCTGGAAATGTCCCCACTGTGGGACGAATAAAGGTATATCTTATCTCCGTGGTAACAGTTTGTAGAAGAAGCTCATATGGCTGGAAAAGTTAGGTGTCGTGATACTGCACTTCTTGTGCATATAGTGTATATTTGTGCTTAATAGCATGAACGATGGTTGTAACATTGTGTGAAAAAGTGTTTGCCCCCTTCCTGATTTCTTATTTTTTTGCATGTGTCACACATTAATGTTTCAGATCATCAAACTAATTGAAATATTAGTAAAATATAACACAAGTGAACACAACATGCAGTGTTTAAATGAAGGCTTTTAAATGATGATTATACATGTATATGTATGTATGTGTATGTATGTATATAGGAGTGTGAAAAAGTGTTTGCCCCCTTCATTTAAAAACCTTCATTCAAAAATTGCATCTAGTATATATATATATATATATATATACACACACACACATACACACACACACGTGTCATATATTATACAAGAATCATTTTAGCCCCATATCCCCATATCTCTTGTGGTCCTAATCCTAGCCTGACACACACTTAATTTAAACTCTCTTTCACTACGAATGCTCCTCTATTACTTGATAAAGCTTGCTGTCGAAAACAGCCCTCTCTCAATCTGACACACAAACAGAGAGTCACCAGTCCACATGCCCTTCCAATTCAAGCCAGAAGCAGCTCAATTAAACAATAAAAACATCAATTTCAGGACAGACCTCCATAAATTACCATCTAACACACACACACACACACACACACACACACACACACACACACACACACACACACACACACAGCCTGCATACAGCACTGAGCAATATTATAGGACAACAACAGATGCACCTAGCAGCTCAATTACACCTAAGGGTAATACTGAATCATTTGAAAAGCCTAAACGTAATTAAAACTGATCATTTATTTCCACACTATGAAGACAAAAGTACTTGGACACCTGACTTTTCCAGCTGAATGCGTTTCTTCTGCAACCACAATTGTATAGGACGTCTCTGGATGCGGTCGCATGAAATTTCCCCTCCGCTCCAACTGGGAGATCCAAACCAGTTCCAAAGCCCCTGTGCACAAAGCCAGCACAAAGATCTCCTGCTATGGAGCTCCAAACCCTACTGAAGACCTTTGGAATGAATGTGAACGCTGACTGCACTCTAAGAACCTCCTCACCTCACCTACATCAGTACCTGAGTTTACTCTGGGGGCTGAATGAGCTCAAATGTTGGGGTGTGTGTCTGAATGAGGGCGTTATAACAGCAAATGGGGACTACAAGTGGAAAGTTCGAAAATACAAATGTTATGGTCAGGCGTCTGCAAATTTTATCCGTTAAAGCTAAAATGAGGGGAAAAAGATAAAAACCCCCACTGACTCTTATTTCCCATGCAGCTACAATTCATTGCTCAGCTTCTAATTTGGTACGAGGTACACTGAGCTACGAGAGGAATAAATCAGTTCTCGGCCCTCTTGTAGAAAATCAATCCAATTTGGTATCCTTTATTCTTAAACGCAATGCATCCAGTTCATTTTAGAGCTTTATAAGGCAGTATAATAGATTATAACGTGGGTCTTCGACTGGGAGTCCGCAGTACTGCAGGGGGTCTGCTAATTAATATTGAATCCCATCGAATATTTTATTTCAATTTCATGGAAATGTATACTTGTTGAACCTGTTGAACTGAAAAATGTTGAAGACCCCTGGATGATTACAATACCTTATTTTCCGGACTATAAAGCGCACCCATATATAAGCCGCACCCACTGAATTTGACAAAGATTTTTATTTTGAACATAAATAAGCAGCACCTGTCTATAAGCCGCAGGTGTCTACACTGAAACTAACGAACTTTACACAGGCTTTAACGAAAGACAGTGTCTGTTACACGGTGTAACGGGTGAAATATGTTGTGGCTCCTTTAAGAGCAGGGCGGTATTTTGGGAATACCCTGCCACCGCATTTTTCCGGTATTACTGCATGTGTGCAAGACCGAGGAAAATTTCCTTATTATTTCCTGATGCTTATTTCTAAGTTTTTTTGACTAACCCGTAACGCTGTTGCCAAGAAAAATAAAAAAGCACGAGTTTTAGAAACCTGTCTGTGCTTATATGATTTCTGTTGCAACATCAGAGGAACCTCATCTATATTTATGATGCGGTGGGGCCCGATTCAGTGGGAGCGCACTGATTTAATATAAAGACTTTCATTGGTTCACCTGAACCCGTTCCGCAATTTCATTGGTTTAATGTTTTGGTGCTCAGTTTTTTGGCTTGAAGTTTGTGAAACCGGGAAAAACCCAGGAATAAACCAATAAATTAGCCGCTTCGTTGTTTAAGCCACGAGGTTCAAAACGTGGGAAAAAAGTAGCGGCTTATAGTCCGGAAAATACGGTAAACACTTCTTCATTGCAAAGACTTTTTTCTGTCTTTGGTTGTATAGTCTTTTTAAATAGTCCACTGTCAGAATTTGCAGACTGCCTCGACCCAGATTCCGCTCTAAACTATACGTCAGGACGAGTTCATTCCAGAGAGAGATTAATCATCGCAGAGGCAGTTATGTAACGTGTGGAGAACATCATCAGCATGACCTTTATTCGGTTTTACAATGGGAGCGGCAGCGGAACACCGACTAATCGGAGTCCTTCACTACACTGAGCTCCGCCCCGTGGTGAACGAGTGCGAGAGGGAGACTGTGCAAAAGTTAGTGTCACCAGTGAGTCAGCATTGCAGCGAGTGAAAAAACGTGTGCAAAACAGTGAGAACTTGTGTGCGTGCGCACGTGTGTGTGTGTGTAATCTATGATGTGGAATACTTTTAACCCTGAGTAAGGTCGAGTTTGCCCTGCCTTTGATAAACCAAGAACAACCCATTAATAAATCACCAAACACACACACACAGGAAATACAGGAGTAAACCTTAGGAAAGAGACAAGCCTATAGAAAAAAGTCACTCACTCCCTAAAAGGAAAAAAAAAAAAAAAAAAAAAAGAGATAAACAGACATAGATAGATAGATAAATAGATAGACAGACAGACAGACAGAAATAAATGGACAGATAGATAAAACAATATAAATGGATAGGCAGATAGTTAAAGACAGAAAGAATGAAAGACAGATAGCGAGAGTGACATCGATAGATAGATATTAGGAGAGATAGATAGACAGACAGATAGAAAGAAAGAGAGAGCAAGTAACACAGACAGACAGACAGACAGGCAGACAGACAGACAGAAAGGGATAAATAGATTATAAATAGAGCAAATATTTAGAGAGAGAGAGACAGAGAGCAAGAAAGTGAGAGGTAGATCAATAGATAGATAGACAGAGAGAGAGAGCTAGAAAGAGAGATGAATGTGTGTGCTTGTAGGTGTGTAATAGAATGTGTGTCAGGGTCCAAAGAGCACTTTGCACCAAGTGAAGTGATAAACAATAGTCAGGATATAAATTGCCCTGTAATGACCTGACACACGTTTGTCAACACATCCTCTGATGTAGGGCACTAAGAGAAGTGCACACTACAGAGTGACCCGAAGTGTAAAACCAGGAGTCTGGACCCTTTAGAAAGAAGCATCGCTGCAACAATCAGCACTGCAGTACTTCAGACTGATCAGAGTAAACCGGTTTCCTTTCTGAGGGGTGTGGTCTCATCTCCTGAATGACCACCCTTAACAAATGATGTCACTCATAAGCGGTGGCATTCGGAGTCACAGAATTTCAACCTATGGAAACAGCTTCAGTCCTGCTGAAGGCAGATTATGTTTGGGATGTGTGTTGGTGTTGTATAAAGCGAGTGAGGGAAAGAAAATCGATGAGGGTGAATAAACTCCTGAGTGAATAACGTGCTTCAAGCCTGGCTGACTTTTCTCATTTCTTCAAGACTCTAATGGCTGTCAGACTGTCAGAAAGCAGCATGTGTGTCTCTGTGTGTGTGTGTGTGTGTGTGTGTGTGTGTGTGTGTGTGCAAAATAAATTGAAAGATGTTGGAGTAAAAATTAGAACATCTTTCTGCATGACCTTCAAAGAGGCCATCATGTGAAGATAATTGGTTCAATGATATACAACCTTTAAATACTCATTTCTGATTGGCTGGCAGGGGCATTTAGAGGTGCATTCAGGAAAGTATTCAGAATTCTAGAAATTTCCAATTCAATTTTTTAATCAAAAACCTGAAATATCACATGTACATGTATTCAGACCCTTTGCAATAACCCTTGAAAATGGGCTCTCGTGCCTCCTTTCTTTCTTGATCATTCATGAGTTGTTTCTACACCATGATTAGAGTCCCCCTGTTTAAAACTTCATTTAAAAGTTCATTAATTGGACATGATTTGGAAAGGCACACACCGCTCAACTGAAAATGCAGATAAAAGCAGAAACCAAGGTCAAAGGAACTGCCTTGAGGGCTCAGAGAGAGGATTATAGCATATGGGAAAGGCTACAAAAAATTCTGCTCCACTGAAGATGTTTAAAAGCACAATGACCTCAGAATTCTCGAATGGAAGAAGTGTGGCACAACCAGGACTCTTATAGGAGCTTAGCCGAAGTGAGCAATCAGGGGCTTTAGTAAGAGAGGTGATCAAGAACCCGATGGTCACCCGAACTGAGCTATGGTGATCCTGTGTGAAGACAATCATTACTGCAGCCCTCCACCAATTTGGGCTTTATTGCGGAGTGGCCAGATGGAAGCCTCTACTCAGTGCGTAACCCATGGAAGCCCACTTGGAGTTTGCCAACAACCTGAAGGACTCTGATTCTGGTCTGGTCTGAAACTAAGCTTGAACTGTCTGGCCTGCTATGTCTGGAGAAAACCAGGGACCACTGATAATCTGCACAAAACCATCCCCAAAACAGTGAAGCATGGTGGTGGCAGCTTCATGCTGTGTGGGGTGTCTCTGTTTCTGCACGACAACAACCCTAAGCACACAGCCGAAACAGCACAGGAGTGGATTAGGGAACCTATTAAACATCTCTGGGGACACATAAAAGTAGTGTCCACTGACGCTCCGCATCCAACCTGAGCCAGCTTGATAGGATCTGCACTGAAGAATGCCAGAAAATCCCCAAATCCAGATGTTAAAGCTTGTTGCATCAAACCCAAAAGGCTGTTATTCCTACCAAAGGTGCTCCAACTAATTACCTGGTAAAGGTTCTGAATACTTATGTAGATATGATATTTCAGTTTTTGTATTTTCTACAGACATTTCTAGGAAGCAGGAAAATGATTAAGGGCAAGCTTAAGAATCTGAGAAACTTTGGCAAGAGTCAGAAATTCAGGGTCAGAGCATCTCTACAAAAACGGCAGGTATTCTTGGGTGTTCCTGATCTGCAGTGTAATACCAAAAGTACTTCAAATAACCAGTGGATCATGGGGTTGATGGGGTCCTGAGCACATTGCACATGGGGAACAAAGCCTGGCTCATCAAATTTTATTCCACAAAAAGCTTCTGAAGCCCAAACTTGAACACAACTCTTCCTGGGTGCCCAGGTTTGGCTTCAAAAACAGCTTTAATGTGTCACAGCTGGGAACATCTGGATCCTGACTTTCAAATTCCTCCTCTTCAATCTATCGTGTTATCTTCTTGACATGCCTTATCAGCTGCACAAGTTATACTGTATATTACTATATACATAACCGATAATTCATCTAATAGTTTTAAAAAGAATAAAAAAAACACTATAAAATTAACACTGAATTAAATTTACATGTAATTTAATTGTTGTGAAGACATTAATAAATGGACCATTTAAGCGTGACTTTGGATTAATGTGAAATAATACCGCATTAAAAGAAGATTTGATTTGTAACATTAACTGAAGTTATTAGAAGAGTTGTTTTTTGTTTGTTAATTTCAACCGTTACTAATACATTTTTATTTTATCTGTCAACTTCACTTTGAACATAAGAGGTGCAGCTTATCTCTAGTCTCATGTCAAAAACAGCATGTGTCGTCAGTAAGTCATCTCTATAAGTCGCTCTCCTACTGTATAATGCAGACCTTGTACAGCAACAGACGCAACCCGGAAAAACTATCCAGCAAATTAATATCGGTGAAGATTATCAGAAAAACCGATGAATCGGTCGACCTCTAGTAATTTTATCATGAACAGGTATGCAACATCTTCATCCTGCTCAGAGATAAATGTACAAAAAAAAAGATGGAAGAGAGAGAGAAAGAAAAGAAGGATTTAAACACACTTGAAGTTTAGAGTGAACACCTGTCAGACGGACAGTGTGTGTATAGAGTTATGGAGCACTTTATTCACCAAAACCCACGATGCAAACCCAAAGGGAACTGAACCGACACTGCGCTGGGTTCCTCCGAAACCCCACGTCAGAATGAGAACAAGAAAAACCCAGAATGACTCGACAGACTGCGACCTTTAGACTTCCATCAGCTACTAATCCATCATCAAACACCGCAAATAAATGAGTAGAAACTGGCGAAGAACCACAGCAAGTATACAGAGATGACAATGTGCTGTTGCGTGTGTGTGGTCAATGTGAGAATATATAGATGAGTGTGTGTGTGTGTGTGTGTGTGTGTGTGTAGTCAGTGTGCAAAAGAGTGTGTGTGTCTGAGGAGATGTGTGGGAGTAAGCGTATAATTGTTTGTGTGTGTGTGTGTGTGTGTGTGTATATATAAGATTGCAGCAGTTTATCTAGAATGTTAATGCTGCATAAGTTCACCCTGCTACTGTTAACTAAAGACAACCCCATAATCATCACACACACACACACACACACACACACACACACACACTCACTCACTCACTCACTCACTCACCACTCACTCACTCACTCACTCACTCACTCACTCACTCAAAAGACAAGAAGTCAGCTCAGCTGAACTGTGGCACTGTATGATGATGTCATCATATTAGCAAGTGAGGCTGTCGTCCAAAACAGGAAGTTAATGCACACTACTGCTGACACAGCAACAACATAAATAACCACAAACCTACACTCACTGCATCACAGCAAAGCCAAAAAAGAAGGGAGACTGTGTGTGTGTGTGTGTGTGTGTGTGTGTGTGTGTGTGTGTGTGTGTGTGTGTGTGTGTGTGTGCGCAGAAGAAAGGACTTAATACTCCAATACACCAAAGCTTCTAGTTCCTCTATCCTCCTCTCTTACACAGCATCCCATCATCATGTCTCTCTGTGTGTGTGTGTGTGTGTGTGTGTGTGTGTTCGTGTGTGTGTATGTGTTCATGTGTGAAGAAGTCTCTGTCCTTCAGCCAGTAAGGCTTTGTGCAGACTGTATTACATTTCAATCTATTTATTTCCTGTTCATGTGTCTGCTTTACTGCAGAGTCTTACAGTCTCACACACACACACACACACACACACACACACACACACACACACGGTTTTGGTGCGTGTTTGAACGGTTATGTTTTTATCCACTCAAATAAAAAGGAACGACTGATGTTGCAAAATAGAGTTGAGTAAAACGGAAGATATTTGACTTATGGAATGTATGGAATGAAGTGAAGTTGAAGTCAAATGGAAATTCTTCAGTAAAGTACAGATATGTGAAAAAGCTGCTTAAGTACAGTAACAAATTACATTTACTTCCCTACTGTTCACCACTGCGCCTCATATCACAGAAAAAAAACACACTGGAAGAGCAGCTTTGCTGTGTGTGTGTGTGTGTGTGTGTGTGTATTCTACTGGAATGTAAAGTATTTGACCATGACTCCTCCTAATGATGAGTTTAAGTGGTGATCTCTCCGTACTTCTCTCTCTTTCTCTCTCTCTCTCTTATATTCTATCTGTCTCTGTTTAATTTTTCTCTCTAACTTTCCATCCTCTCTCACTTTCTCTCTATTTGTCTCACTTTCCATCCCTCTCTTTGATTCTCTCTCTCATTCTCCCTCTCTGTTTTCCTTTCTCACTATCCATCGCTATCTTTCTTTCTCTCTGATTATCTCTCTCTCGCTCTTACGCTTTCTGTCTTGCTTCCATCACTCTTTCTCTCTCTTATCTTTCTTTCTCTGTGTTTCTGTCTCTCTCTCTCTCTCACACACACACACACACACACACACACACACACACACACACACACACACACACACACACACACACACACACACACCTTATCAGTATTTCCAGGGTTTGTTCTCTATCTCCTTAAGTATACACCTCCTATCAGCACCTTTCAAAACATAAGCCCTAGCAACACACACATACACACACACACACACACACACACACACACACACACACACACACACACACACACACACACACACACACTGTATGATAACATCGAGCTTGACCTTATAAAGCAGCAGCTCACAGAAACGCACACACAGTACTTGTTCACGCGACCATGAAAACTTCCAGAAGAGTTGAGAAGATAAGAAGAGCAATGTGTCCAAAAAGAACAGAACTGGAAGAAATGAACAGTCTAGAATTTTTTTTATTAAGGTTTTATTTTAACAGAGAACGACCAAAGAGCTTTCAAACAACGTCAGGGACGAGATTGTACACCTGCACAAGGCTGGAATGGGCTACAAGACCATCAGATTGTTGTTGTATGTTTTTGGTCATTGTCATGCTGGAAGACCCGTCCACCACCAATCTTCAGTGTTCTGGCTGAGCCCAGGAGGTTCTCACCCAGGATTCTACAGTGCATGGGCTCTGTTTATGTTGTGACATCTTCCTGTACCTTTAGCAGAGAAACAGCCCCAAAGCAGAATGTTTCCTCCTCCATGTTTGACGGTGGGGACGATGTTCTTAGGGTCATGTTCAGCATTTCTTTGCCTCCAAACACGGCGAGTCGAGTTGAGCTCAATTTGCTCTCATCTGACCACATCGTATTTTCCCAAGTCTTCTCTGAATCATTCAGGTGCTCAATGGCAAACTTCAGAAGGGTCTGTTCATGTTCGTTCTCGAGCAGAGGGTCCTCGGGGTGTTACCATTGGTTTTCTTGGTGACTGTGGTCGCAGCTCTTTTGAGATCATTAACAAACTCCTCACGTGTAATTCTGCACTGATCCCTCACCTTTCTCAGAATCATCTTCACCCCATGAGGTGAGATTTTGCGTGGAGCTCCAGAGCTAAGGCGATTGACTTTTGTATTTCTTCCATTCTCTAATTGTCGTGCCAACAGTGGCTTTTTTTCTCAACAAGCTTCTTGCTGATGGTCTTGTAGCCCATTGCAGCCTTGTGCAGGTCTACAATCTTGTCTCTCATGTCCTTTGACAGATCTTTGTTCTCACCCATGGTGGTGGAGAGGTTTGAATAGAAGAGGTTGATTCTGTGTCTGGTGTCTTTTATTCACATAATGAGTTAATATCACAAGTTCTTTCTTAAAGAGACAGGATTTGTATTTGGTTATGAAATGCCACCTGTGCCACAAGCCATGAAATTTCCACGCCGTTAGGTTGCAGTCAACTGGAAATGGTATTTTTGTAAAAAACGAGGTCAACAAAAGCTCAGACAGGAAGCGTTAGATCACGCAATCTCAGTGTGTAGGATATGAGATATTAAGTCATAATTATGAGATAAGTCGTAATTATGAGTTACTAAGTCGTAATTATGAGATCCTTTCTGTGATTTTTTTTTCTCTTTGTAAATGCAAAGAGCTTCCAAAACAATAGGCACTGAAAAATAACTGAATAAATAGGTGTGTGTGTGTGTGTGTGTGTGTGTGAGAGTGTGTTTGCGCACCTGGAAAAAGGACACGGCTCTGAATGCCGCGTGTGTGTGCACGTGTGTGTGTGTGCCAAGCTTTTGAAACACTAGTATAAACTGTGTGCACAGTTGCCTTCCCACTCGATTCCTCTCACTCGAAGCTTAGTCATTCCTACAAGCGGTCAAATGTGTGTGTGTGTGTGTGTGTGTGTGTGTGTGTGTGTGTGTGTGTGTGCAATCAAACCGAGATTGGAGTGTGAGATGGAGGTTGAGCAGAGCGGAGCTGCTGTGATACTACGCAATACAAACACCACCTGCTCGAGCCCATTCACACACTTGTGCGTGCGCACGCGTATCCGTCACGATGCACGGCGCGTCTCGGGTTTTCTACCACACACAGTAACACGCTGACTCGAGGCGCCGTCACCGCCACATGGACATTACATGGTCCTATCCGGAAAACTGATTCATAAAGTTTGCACAGTTTATAGTGTTGGACTGAGGCGAGACGTCAGACTCCGGTTCTGTGACAATACACTGAACGAGTTCACAAAAAAAGGTCTGATGTGTAATGCAAATTAGAATCAAAGTGGGCGGAGACTATTGATTGTTGTGCCATTCATTCTTTTCTTTGGAAGAACTAAAGCAAATCAGGTGAACAACTGAATTTTGTGTTCAGGGGAAGGTAAAGAAGGAGGTGAAAAAGAAGAATAGAAAAACAAGAAGAAAAAGTTAAAGAAAAAAAAAAAATAAAGTAGGAGCAGATGAAAAGGCGACAAAGAAGAGGAAGAAAAAAGTTGAAGGAAAAGAGGAAGGAGGAGAACAGCAAGAGGGTGGAGAGAAAGAAGAAAAAGGAGATGAAGAAACAAAAAAAGGAAGGAAGAATAAAGGAAGAAGAATAAGAAGACGACGACGTCTGTGAACAGGAAGGTGAAAAAGAAGGTGTCTGTGCATCACAAGTTCGAATCCCAGCTTTGCTGCAGCCACCTGGAAGTTCAAGACCCCAAAAAAACAATACCCTTAATTCCCCTGTCAATCACAGCAATGTTTAGCCAATCCTAGACTACCATAACCTCATGTATGTAGAAGAGGGCAGATAGCGCTTTCCTACAACAGTCTTACGATTTACTGTGATGCAGTACGAGCAGACATTGTCCTCAAAAATAGGACATTTCGATTATGTCTCTAAGTGTCTACTTGTCTTAGGTGTACCCAAGTACATTTCGGTCATTTTTCAACACGTGCGATTTTTTTGTCTCATGTTCCCCATTCCAAAGAAATGAAATTATTTCTGCCTTTAGTGTTATTAAATAGATATGTATGTGCATTGCTGCACTTCCCGTATCACAAAACGTCACTAGTCAGTGTTCAGGCGAATGTCTGACTGTGGAATAAGTCAGTGTGAAATCTGATTAGTCACACGTAACATGAGTAACAGGAAACAAAGCGTAACAGCTTGTCTGATGATGATCGTATTACATGACATGCACTCTTCCTTTATGCAGAGCTCATTTATTGTTGGTCCTGGACAGTGTGTAAAAATTATTAATTAAATAATACCAAAAATACTGAGCTAGATTTGGCAAAAGACCTCAAAAACGGTTATAAAACCTACAGATAACATTGTACACATTATTTACTGAATGGTATAATCACATATCATCAAGACCGTGATGCATTTTTCTGAGATTACTTTATTTGTGTTTGACCTTTTTGAAAATGTAAACTGTCCTGAATCTGGGTCTCTCTTTCCCTCTCAAATATATACCCTAATTTCGGATTATTAAGCGCACCCAAATATAAGCCGCACCCACTGAATTTTACAAAGATTTTTATTTTGAACATAAATACGCCTACACCTGTCTATAAGCTGCAGGTGTCTACACTGAAACTAATGAACTTTACACAGGCTTTAATGAAAGACAGTGTCTGTTACACGGCTTGATTCTAAACAGTAGCTACCAAGAAAGTCATTGTTCACTGTCTTCCTCCTTCCTTTCACAACTATTTCGGGAGAGTTTTTCTTTTGGCATCATCATATGTTCAAAAATCACCATCGGTGAATCTTTTCTCCCGATGCCGTGCAGCTCAGAACACAGGTGAAGTGTGTTTTCATGCCCGGTTGTTTTCAGCGTGACGAATGATTCGCATTTCCTGTAGACAGTCCGAGTGAGCGGCAGGTCAAACGTCAGAGGAACATCATCCATATTTATGATGTGGTGCGGCCCGATTCAGTGGGAGCGCATCTGATTTAATATACAGAATTTCATTGGTTCACCTGAACCCGTTCAGCAATTTCATTGGTCTAATGTTTTGGAGCTCAGTTTGTGAAACCGCTTCATTGTTTAAGCCGCGGGGTTCAAAGTGTGGGGAAAAAAGTAGCGGCTTATAGTCCGGAAAATACGGTAGGTGTATGTATGTATGTATATATATATATATATATATATATATATATATATATATATATATATATATATATATATATATATATATATATATATCAGTATAAAATCAGTATCACTATATGCATTTTGAACAATTAGTCCCAATTTGTTGTTACAAAAACCTAGGAATCTATAGATTACCCTTCCTAACAGTATTATCTCCTCCGCATTGCATTCAACACTGTCCTATCAATATGTCGAATTGTATTTTAATACAAAAAGAAATAAATGGACCGATTTCTACCTTCTTCAGTCAACAGGCTTCGGCTGCAGCTCTTTTATCCTTCGACGCATTAAAATTCAGAATGAGCAGCTA
The DNA here is from genome assembly GCF_014805685.1 of Silurus meridionalis. Classification (NCBI taxonomy): domain Eukaryota; kingdom Metazoa; phylum Chordata; class Actinopteri; order Siluriformes; family Siluridae; genus Silurus; species Silurus meridionalis. Next base: position 25,793,344 of record NC_060891.1, on the reverse strand, counting down.
ATGTGGTTGCCATGCTGCTTATTTAATACCATGACAACAGGACAGAATAATGGCACTCGTTAAACTCGGAGAGACTGAGCCGCTGCAGAATCGCAGCATGCCAATAAAATGAGAAAATGCTGCTAAATGACGGTTTCAGAAAGATTTCGCAGAAATCTATAAACTTTTCGAGATTTCAGGCAGCACTGATGATGCAAGACGAATGAGGTCTAATTAGGTCTTACGGTATTTGGCAGACGCCCTCATCCACAGAGTTACATTACATTCATACAGCTGAGGGCCTTGCTCAAGGGCCCGGCAGTGGCAGCTAAATTGGGGTGGGATTTGAATTATTGACAGTATGACCAGAAGTGTAACATCTTAACCATTGTGCTATTCTTAAGAGACCAAGACCTTTCAACATGAAGCAAAGCACACTAGACTTCAAAACCAAGAACCAATTCAGTAATAAGTGTATAAAATTGATAATTTACAAAGTAAATCAGTATCAAGGTATTTAATATTAGATGAATCGAGATAGTAAATTAATATAAAGCGGTATAAAGTTAATGTGAAATTATTATTAAGTAAACTCTAGGCTTTGACTGAGCCAATGTTATATATATTCAACTTTGGCACTGTAACGTAACTCCGAGTTAGATTGGTTTGTTCAAATTTTAAAAAATTACAACTTCAAAATTTTTAGTTTAATTCATTTAGTTTTTTTTACTAAGCAATTAAAAATAAAGCTCACATTGATTCTGCATTATGGTTGCTTGAGCTACATTTCCAATATATACGTAATAAATAAATAATGTGTATTATATGATCAGTTTGCTCACTGCACCACGCTGCCTCAGATCTTCCAGCACTGCTCGACTGGTCCCACCATCTCCCAGGGGACGAAGTAGTTTACACATCGAGTCTCTTTTCTGTTCTGGTACCGAGGTGGTTGATTAAAACGACAGCTGAATGCCTTCCTCCTCCTGAAACACTTAAACTAGCACTAATGTTCCTTCTTTATGTTTTTGAGAAGAAGAGTTCTAGGCAGATGGTGTCCAAAATTTGCAACCTAGTGAACCAATGTTGTTTAATTAATTGATAGAAAAACAAAGCACTCTTGTTTGTCGATCTGGATGAGGCTGTGTGTAAAAGTGTTCACGTTCATTTTAATTAATACTGATTTATCAAATGCTGAATGTTTGGGCTTGTGCAATTTTCCGAAGAAGGATCTCAAGAAATATCAGAACTCCGATATGTGCAGCTGATAAGATTCTGAGGAATCTTGAAGATGTAATAACCAAGGGGAGTAATCTTCCGCAAGGAAGTGCAATACATTCATTTGTCCCATACAAAAAAATGAGAGAATATCATCTAAAGCAGTTACGACCCAATGGTTTAATGGGATATTTGGTCTAAATAATGAACCCACTGATTAAACAATACCCAGAATGCACAACATTGTATAGTACCTCAGTTTGTATACACTTTCAGTTGTTCAGTCAAGGCAAATGGCGCTTCCCATGGCTAAAATTAAGACAGTCATTTTAGAAAGAAAAATAAATAAAACACTCCATAATTTCGTATCTGGTAATAAAGTTCGGCCAATTACGACGAGGTGAAAATTTTATATCAGCACGCCTGCTCCCGTATCGCTGAAACTAATTTCCTCATATTAAAAAGCTTTTAGAAAAGAAACAAGAAGGAGAAAATGAAGGGAATAAAATTGCCTTCTGGAAGGATAATCCTCCCTCTGAAAGCTGTCAGGGTTTTTTTTTTTTTTGGTGAATCCAAGATGGCATGATTTACATTCATCCAGTCTGCTGTGAGAAAACTGCAGCTCCGGCAGAATCGACTCATCACGATATTCAACTCCGATTAGATCAAAACCACTGGCACAAAATATACACAACTTCATTTAGTAACCTTCTAGATTTTCATATAACAAGTTTGATGGGTTAAAAACTACACTAAAACAAATGTCAGACACAATGTCTGGTAAAAAAATAAATAAAATAACCAACACAAATCAGACACATGAGAAAGTATGCTTTTAACTACCGTATTTTCCGGACTATAAGCCGCCACTTTTTCCCCACGATTTGAACCCCGCGGCTTAAACAATGAAGCGGCTAATTTATGGATTTTTCCTGTTTTTTTCCCGGTTTCACAAACTTCAAGCCAAAAAACTGAACCCCATAACATTAGACCAATGAAATTGCTGAACGGGTTCAGGTGAACCAATGAAACTCTTTATATTAAATCAGATGCGCTCCCACTGAATCGGGCCGCACCACATCATAAATATGGATGATGTTCCCCTGATGTTTGACCTGCCGCTCACTCGGACTGTCTACAGGAAATGAGAATCATTCGTCACGCTGAAAACAACCGGGCATGAAAACACACCTCACTAGTGTTCTGAGCTGCACAGCATCGGGAGAAAAGATTCACCGATGGTGATTTTTAAACGCACGACGATGCCAAAAGAAAAATTCTCGAGAGAAATAGTTGTGAAAGGAAGGAGGAAGACAGTGAACAATGACTTTCTTGGTAGCTACTGTTTAGATACAAGCCGTGTAACAGACACTGTCTTTCATTAAAGCCTGTGTAAAGTTCATTAGTTTCAGTGTAGACACCTGCAGCTTATAGACAGGTGCGGCGTATTTATGTGCAAAATAAAAATCTTTGTAAAATTCAGTGGGTGCGGCTTATATTTGGGTGCGTTTAATAGTCCGGAAATTACGGGTAGACAGTATGCCTTGATACAGTCTTTTTTAGGGTTTCCTGTAGTGTGTGTGCTTGGTACAGCATTGCATCCTTGATACTTACATACACTATATGTATGTTTATACTATTTCACTAAATTGAGTATTATAGTATGTCTTCTCAAGGGACAATATTATATAGACAATAGTGGCTGTAGAGTTATTTTGAGAGGACAGTAAATCTGTACTGCTTTACAGGCTGCACATTGACTCCATTTCAGAGCGATCTGAAGCAGGCTTTCATAAATGATGTCTCTGTACATTGCTGCATTCATCTTTCCCTCGATCCAAAATAGTTCCTGCTGCTAAAAAACATCCCCACACCTCTATTAATAGGTCACGCCCCTGGTATTAACATGTGCCAAGGCCACACATATATATATATATATATATATATATATATATATCTATATATATATATATATATCTATATATATATATATATATATATATATATATCTATATATATATATATATATATATATATATATATATATATATATATATATATATATATATACACAGTACAGACCAAAAGTTTGGACACACCTTCTCATTCAAAGAGTTTTTTTTATTTTCATGACTATGAAAATTGTAGAGTCACACTGAAGGCATCAAGAGCTATTTGACCAAGAAGGAGAGTGATGGGGTGCTGCGCCAGATGACCTGGCCTCCACAGTCACCGGACCTGAACCCAATCGAGATGGTTTAGGGGTGAGCTGGACCGCAGAGTGAAGGCAAAAGGGCCAACAAGTGCCAAGCATCTCTCGGGGAACTCCTTCAAGACTGTTGGAAGAGCATTTCAGGTGACTACCTCTTGAAGCTCATCAAGAGAATGCCAAGAGTGTGCAAAGCAGTAATCAAAGCAAAAGGTGGCTACTTTGAAGAACCTAGAATATGACATTTTTCAGTTGTTTCACACTTTTTTGTTATGTATATAATTCCATATATAATTCCACATGTGTTCATTCATAGTTTTGATGCCTTCAGTGTGAATCTACAATTTTCATAGTCATGAAAATAAAGAAAACTCTTTGAATGAGAAGGTGTGTCCAAACTTTTGGTCTGTACTGATATATATATATATATATATATATATATATATATATATATATATATATATATATATATATATACACACACACACACACACACACTCTCTCTCTCTCTCTGTTTCTCTCTCTCCTGCAGTAATACAGTATGCTAATTGCAGGACTCGAGCCAGTGGGTGTCGGTTCCAGCAATCTGAGCTCTATAATGTAAAAGACGAAGGTAGACACATCTTTCTTTCTGGAATTACACGGATGATCTCACTGAGAGGAGACGCCACAGTTGGGTACACGCTGACTCTGCACTACGCAAGGCTAATTTCGCTGTTAGTACTTAAAAATAAATAAATAAATAAAAAGAGCGCACTACTGTTTATTTTATCAACTACACAAGAGTGCTTCGTGGATTTTCTGTGTGAAAATCTATCGCACAAATACAGCACAATGCATCATGATTTCTTACATTTTCTGTGTAAAGAGCTTCATTTAGAGGAGAGGATTCTCCAGTGTCAGCACTTTGTTTCTGATTCATTTTAGCATCTGTGAATTCAAACATCAAATATTACGATAAACAGATAGAAAGTGGTGAGCGATAATCCTTAATAATACATGACGTTCCTGTATAAGGATGTACACTATGAAGCCAAAAGTTTGTACACACCAGCACCACACCCATTCTTCCTCCATTCCATCTACCATCTAAACATTATTCCGCTATTAGAGCATAAGTGAAGTCAAACTCTGGTGTTGGGTGTGGAGTCTGGGGTTCAGAAGGTTTTGTGCAGGATTAGGGATGGGATTAGGGATTATTAAATCCCCTGATTTGCATTGGCGCATCGGCATAAAAGTTGTGATGCATCGATTTGCAAACGTCCTTTACACGTCATTTTTATCATGATGCATCGTTTTGAAGATATTTGCATTTATTTATATTAAAATCATCAGTAGATGCGCTATACTTTTATTATTTAAAAACGGACCAATAATTTGTGACCAATATTTTATCTGTAGATCGAATTTCTCCTTGTGAATATGACGAGGTAACACTACGGAGACCGAGGCGTGTCCTGAAAGATACATGGAATACAGATTAACATGGCAGAGGTAGAGCTGCATCTTCTTGTAGACAGAACATCTGGTTTTATTTCATCTTTTATTTGCACTACAAAGCCGTGTTTGTGAAGGAGCCATGTGTTAGAAGTCAGAAGACACTGAAGTAAATTGATGGTTTGCTGTCTAACATTTTGAGTTGCATTGCATCGTATTGAATTGAATGGTATTGTGTTGAATCGAATCAAATCGAGCTGCATCGCAATATGGGGGAATCGTATCGCATCGGTAGCTGCTTCATACGTATCTTTTATGTATCGTATTGTTGGCTGTGCATGGAGATGCAAAATGCATTGGCCTCAGTTATGAAGATCCACATTTCCTGCTGGCAAATCTGTACACAAAGGAAAACTCTGAGTTGGATGATCTTTTGAAAAGGTCTCATGGCAACAAACGAGTCTTATATCCGAGACCCTGATCTCCCACAATGCACTGCATGTTTAGCTGCAGGTCTCAGACAGCCAACTGCGCCGGTCTAAACGCTCGGGCTGATTCAAAGCTTTAAACCCAAACACACTCTGATTGCCCCCATCCCCGACCCCCCATGGATTAGCTCTTAAACATTAATGCTAGTGGGCATCGAGTAACATGGCAACCCGGCTGTGCCACAAAGCAGTGGCGAGTGCTGAAAAATTAATGAGCGAGACTGGCTCTTCAGAGAGATTTGACCTCAAAAAAGAGGTGGGAAGGAAAAACGATATCAAAGCCTGTCGCGCAAACCACCCCCTATTAAACGCATGCTTAAACACACACACACACACACACACACACACACACACACACACACACACCCCAAACCCTCTTAAAGTGGCAGTGGCATGTGGAACTCACATATGGCTGTAAAATCAAAACTAAGAGGCCATTATCCTACATTAGAGCGTTTACAAATCAAATTTACACGAGCAGAAAAAGCACTTACTACCTTACTATTCCACTGGGAGTGCGTGTACACACACACACACCCACACCCACACACACCCACACAGAAAACGCAATTCAAACTCATAATCCACTTTTCGAGATCGGGCGAGGTCTGTCTACAGAATACTAAAACACCTCGGCAGGTTGTAATACTGATTTATTGCACCGCATCCGGAATCTGTCGTGAAATATCAAACAGAATTTCTATCATTTTAAACCCTTGCTTTCTTTTCTTTCTTTCTTTCTTTTTTTGAAATATCCGCTTATCTAAAGAAAATGAAAAGTCTGGCCAGGGGTTAACCGTTGCGCTTTTTCCCCACAATCCGTCAGGCGTCACGTTAATAAAGGAGAGGGGGATTTCGAGATCAAATGGGGGAGACGTCAAGCTTAAAGAAGAGGCACTTGAAGCCGATTTTGGGGGTGTGGGCAAATGGGTACTGCAAATTGTAAATCACAAATTGGTATCTGCTGGATAAAAATGGGGACCATTAGGATTAGGGATGTAATGATTCACCAAACTCATCGCATGGTACGATTTACGATTCTGGTTTGACGATAAGATTTTCTCGTTTTATTTTTTGTTGCTTTGATTTTTTTTTTAATTAGAATTTAAGATAAATCATCAATCAAAAAGTAGCCTTTTAATATTTTTCAGACAAAACCATTTGAATGCTAGACATTTCTTTGTCAAATATATTTCATATCAAATAACAAAACTAAATTCTAATTGTAAAACAAATAAATAAATAATAATTAATAATATTATAATAATAAATAAAGCTCCAATGGGTTGACCAGAAGTTGAAATCTTTCCTTTTCTACAGCAGAAAAAAGCATTGTATGGTTTTGCCATTAAAACAGACGCACGTTGTAATCGTGTAATATGTATTATGCAATCGATGTTGGTCATTTTAGGATTGGCTGGGAAATGTTTACTGGTTAGGAGATACTCTTCCTTGACCAGTGTTTAACTTATGAGGAAAACATATATAGCAATAACAGATCACTTTAGTTGTCATTTATATGGTATTTAATCCTCAAACCTTTTGAACTATAAACACCAGAAGAACAACAGTTAGATAGACATTTATAACTGGGTGAGGAAGACTCAGATGAATAAAGATGGACAGGAAAAGGTACGTATATGGTTGAAAAAGTTTATACCATCAACTTTCTTTTCTATTGTTCAAAATAAGTTCTTTGTGTTAATAAATTTCAGGTTGGTGGTTCTGAGATTTCCAGCTCGCTGCTTTCATTTTTAGTCTTCCGGAAAAAGCCAAAATGTCACCACACCTTCGATTTTGAATGAGAATGAAGCAATACAAAAAAATACATCACGATTCGTTTAACATCTCGACCGACTTTAATAGTAACGTATTTTCATTGATTTTGCACCGTTAAACGTTACAACCCTCAACAGGACACCGTTCGGCCTCTCCACTGGCGTACTCTGAAATCTAGTAACACGTCTTTGAGGAATTGTGGAAAACATAACAGCAGCAACGCTATAGGATAGTTTTGGAAGCGGAAATATGAACATTACACTCTTGTGGCTGAATGAATCTTCACAAATCTCTTCAAAATCTAGTGGAACATCTTTCCAAAAGAGTAGAGATTATTAAAGGGGCAAATGGAGACTAAATGTGGAATGGGATGTTCAAAAACATAGCAATCTTATGGTCAGGTGTCCACAAACTTTTGGCAATATAGTGTAACTAATAGACTAAAGCTCACATTAACACACACTTCATCTCTCTCTCTCTTTCTCTCTCTCACACACACACACACACACACTATAGGTGTATATGGTTTCATTTTTAATCATTAAGCTTGACACAAGTGATAACAGAAGAAGGCACACGGTTCCTACAATCGCTGGATAGAATAAAACGCATTGCAGAGCACAGATGCTAACAGCTGCAGGGTGCAGAAGCACCAGGACAACTAATCACACTATTGTGGATCTGTCGTGTGTAAATTCGGTATCGTGTTTTTTGGATAAGTCATGCAGCAGCTGTTGCTCTTTTAAATCCACTCGACAAACTCAGTGCTGGTCGGGAAACAACGCTGTACACTGGTTTATGGTACTGTATCACTGTTTCCGTGCAAAATCTGAATGTTTCTTAAGAGTAAAAGATAACATAACCAAATAAGGTTTCTATAGTTTTATAAATGAGTATGCTGGGAAAATAATAAGGCAACGTTTCTAAACCGCTCACTGCATTCAAAACAGACTGATCGTTACAAACATGGCAGTACAGATTTATTGTCCTTCTTGAAACAATGCAACATACAGACATTATTGTCAAAATAGCTTTCAAAATAAAGTTTTCACAGAGCTTCACTTCTTCCACATTTCTTATGTTACAGCTTTATTCCAAAATAGTTTAAATTCATTATTTTCCTCAATATTCTACAAACAAAACCCAATAATGACAACGTGGAAGAAGTTTGTTTCAAATCTTTGCAATTTCATTAATAATAAAAAACAAAAATTTTGCCAAACACAGCCTTTGACATGACACTCAAAATTGAGCTCAGGTGCATTCTTTTTCCACTGATCATCCTTGAGATGTTTCTACAACTTGACTGGAGTCCACTTGTGGTAAATTCAGATGATTGGACATGTGGAAAGGTCTATAGAAGGTCCCACAGTTGACAGTGCATGTCAGAGCACAAACCAAGCCATGAAGTCCAAGGAATTGTCTGTAGACCTCAGAGACAGGATTGTGTCGAGGCACAGATCTGGGGAAGGGGACAAACATTTCTGCAGCATTGAATGTCCCAATGAGCACAGTGGCCTCAATCATCTGTTAATGGAAGAAGTTTGGACCCACCAGGACTCTTACTATAGAGGAACCACCCGACCAAACTGAGCGATCACGGTATCACGGCCGTCAGAGAGATGACCAAAAACCCGATTATCACATGATGCTAGAGAAGAACCTTCCAGAAGAACAAACCTCTCTGCAGCACTCCACCAGTCAGGCCTGTATGGTAAAGTGGCCAGACGGAAGCTACTCCTCAGTAAAAGGCACATGACAGCCCGTCTGGGGTTTACCATAAGGCACCTAAAGGACTCTCAGACCATGAGAAACAAAGACTGATCTTCTTGATCTGGATGCCAAGTGTCATGTCTGAAGGAAACCAGGCACCGCTCATCACCTGGCCAATACTATCCCTACAGTGAAGCATGGTGGTGGCAGCATCATGCTGTGGGGATGTTTTTAGCAGCAGGAACTTGAAAACTGGTTAGGATCAAGGGAAAGATGAATGCAGCAATGTACAGAGACGTCCTTGATGAAAACCTGCTCCAGAGCACTTTGGACCTCAGACTGGGGCAATGATTCATCTTCCGATAGGACAGCTACTCAGAGCACACACTTTAGATAACAAAGGAGTGGCTACGAGACTCTGTGAATGTCTTTGAGTGGCTCAGAGCTCAGACTTGAACATGATTGATCTCTGGAGAAATTTGAAAATGGCTGTGCACTGACACTTCCCATCCAACCTGATGGAACTTGAGAGGTTCTGCAAAGAAGAATAAGAGAAACTGCCCAAAAATACGTGTCAAATTTGTAGCATCAAACTCAAAAAGACTCGAGGCTGTGATTGGTGCCAGAGTAGCAACAACAAAGTATTGAGCGAAGGCTGTGAATGTAACATAACAAATAGTGGAAACAGGAACTCTGTTCAGCGAATGAACTTACACTTGGGATCACTTTTTGTTTTTTACTACTTTAACATTAACATCCGGAGACCAAACAATGCGCAGGAAACAACGACCGAAGACGTGCATCCTGTCTAATGTTTCATTTGGGAAAACGATGTTTGTGCCTGAGACACCCGTTATCTCTATAAACATTCATGAATTATACATTAAATATTCATTTTAATAAGGTCATGCAGTACATTTATCTTTATATGTGCAATATTGTGAGAAAAACTTTATACCTGTACAGTACAATACAATTCTTCCTTTGCATATTCCAGCGATGTTAAGAAGCAGGGAGAATATTTGGGTGTGCAGCCACGATGCAGCACCTCTGAAGCATAGAAGATTGAGGGCCTTGTTTAAGGGCCCAAGAGAGGCAGCTTGGCACTAATGAGGCTCAAACCCCCAACCTTTCAAACATTGTAGCTGTTTAACACATTGTACGAACAGTGTAAATTAGCACTAGACTGCAATTACGACCTCATGATAATGACATTCACATCATGTGCAGAATTCAGGAGAAGATTCCTCGGAGTCCTCAGAGCCATTGCGGGTCGGTTTGAACGGAAACGTCACTACGAGTGAAGAAAGTTGGGCATGCTACACTGTTACACACAAGTTAATGTGTTGTAAAAATGTTCTATTTTTTTTTTTTTATTGTAAAGATTGCCATTTTTAATGCAGCTCTTTTCATCATTGAAACACAGACTTGTGAGTCCCTGTAATGTAGTAATACTTGTGTATATTGAGAGTAAGAGACAGAGGACACGGTAAATAGGGGTGATGGAGTGTGTGTGTGGGCGTCTCATTAATATCTACTAGTCACGACTACAGGCTCTTTTTTTTTTTGCACTCACTCACACACACACACACACGCACATTGCACCACACACTATTTAACCCAAACACTTGTGTGAGAGATAATGGAGTTATGGTCCCTGTGAATGCTAGCGAATAAAGGTGTGGCTTATAATGGAGTGCTGAATATAAAGGCGTGGCTTCTGCATATGCTTATAATGTCAAAGTGGCCTAAGAAAAGAGGGGTGACTTCTTTATTTCAATAATAGAGGTGTGGCCTCTAAACTATAATAATAGAGGCGTGGCCTCAGAACACTAATGATAGAAACATAATAAATAAAAGTGATGGAGCCTAATAAACAATGAGGTGTGATTATATATATATATATACCCACACACACACACACACACACACACACACACACACACACACACACACACACACACACAGTAATTTCTGGACTATAAAGCGCGCACATATATAAGCCGCACCCACTGAATTTGACAAAGATTTTTATTTTGAACATAAATAAGCCGCACCTGTCTATAAGCCGCAGGTGTCTACACTGAAACTAATGAACTTTACACAGGCTTTAATGAAAGACAGTGTCTGTTACACGGCTTGATTCTAAACAGTAGCTACCAAGAAAGTCATTGTTCACTGTCTTTCTCCTTCCTTTCACAACTATTTCTTACTCTATTTCTAGTTTATCTTTTGGCATCGTCGTGCGTTTAAAAATCACCATCGGTGAATCTTTTCTCCCGATGCCGTGCAGCTCAGAACACAGGTGAAGTGTGTTTTCATGCCCGGTTGTTTTTAACGTGACGAATGATTCTCATTTCCTGTGGACAGTCCGAGTGAGCGGCAGGTCAAACGTCAGAGGAACATCATCCATATTTATGATGTGGTGCGGCCCGATTCAGTGGGAGCGCATCTGATTTAATATAAAGAGTTCGGCAATTTCATTGGTCTATTGTTTTATTTTTATATATATATATATATATATATATATATATATATATATATATATATATATATATATATATATATATATATATATATATATATATAGGTGTGGCCTTGGCACATGTTAATACCAGGGGCGTGACCTATTAATAGAGGTGTGGGGATGTTTTTTAGCAGCAGGAACTATTTTGGATCGAGGGAAAGATGAATGCAGCAATGTACAGAGACATCATTTATGAAAGCCTGCTTCAGATCGCTCTCAGACTGGGGCGACGGTTCATCTTCCAACAGAACAACGACCCTAAGCACACAGTCAAGATAACAAAGGAGTGTCTACGAGACGACTCTGGGAATGGCTGTGCACTGACGCTCCCCATTCAACCTGATGGAGCTTGAGAGGTTCTGCAAAGAAGAATGGGAGAAACTGCCCTAAAATGCATGAATGATTGCGTGCATGGGTGTGTGTGGCCTCGTTATTCTGTAGACCGGTGATAATCCGGCTCAAACTCATTAGCAGTCAAGCTTCTTTTAGCTTGTGTCACTAACAGACCCGCTGCGAGTGTCGTTCATTCACACGCTCACAGACACACACATGCTCAGCAATCAGACCCGAAACAACCCGTCTCAATCGCAGATTTACGGCTTGCCTTCTCCTGCTAAAGAGAATCCTGGCAGGTTCACAGGAAGCTAGGAAAGCATTTAGATCTAGACGTGACTGCAGGGTAAACAACTGCACTCAACATCAAACTAGGGATTTTTTTGCAAAAAGGGAAGCTGCTGTGTTTTGCAAAAGCAGGGAAAAGGAGAAGTGAAGAAAGAAAGAGGAACCAAGTCAGATAAGCCTATGGAGAGAGAGAGAGAGAGAGAGAGAGAGAGAGAGAGAGAGAGAGAGAGAGAGTCTCACTGTGATGCCTGGGAGATTTATCGAAATAAATGAGAAAAAACGAAGCAAAACTGAACCGCTAATAACATACAGTATGCTAATACAAATGTTTAAATGCCGAATGTGTGCGCTTTATTTTCATCTTGCAGCTGAAGACACAAATACTCCAAACGATCGTCACCAGTTGCACTGGCGTTTCACATTGCCACAGAGATTTGAGTGCTTTCGCATTGATTCATTTTCTCCATCGCAGCTGAAATGTTCAAAGAGATTAAGAGATGGAGAGATGGAGATGGAGATCGGCTGCTAAAACTCTGAAAAGGCCATTTTTAAAGGTTGGCCAGTACTTCAAACACTCAGACATGTTCAAAAACATTAATGAACTCGCATTGGACTCTGAGTGAAGAGAGGGGGCAGGAAGGGGCGGTGACAGTGAAGCCCCCTCCCACTTAACGTTAGATAATACATGCTTTTAGCTAATGCTGGGCACATTGTGCAATTTTTTAATAGTCCTTTGCGAATGTTGCTCGTCAGACTGTATAAACATGATCCCCATTTCACACTAAGGCCACGTCCACAATAAAACGTAGCTTATTGAAGGCCTTAGAAAAACAATGACTTTTTGGTCATTGCCATGACATTTAAAACGGCAGGCAGAAATGACACGGGTTGAAACGTGTTACCTACAGTGCAGTACAGGGACTTAAGTATTTTCAGACGTTTCGGTGTTACATAAGCAAGTTTTGGGAAACGGTTGAAAACGATACTGCGGTCGCAGATTGTTTTTAGACAAAAAAAAAATGGCGTTTTCAGATTTATCCGGATTAGTGTAGAAATTGCCAGAGGATCCCAGTTAATCCCATAATGTCAGACTGTACGGGATTCAAAAACTGAGACACGAGAAAAGGACTCGTCCGATGTTTTACGTCATTCTGACGTTCTCTTGCTAATGGTAACTAGCAGTAAAACAAAAGCAATCTGTAGCGTTAATTTGGTTCATGGTTCAAGTTTCTCTTCTTGCTGTACCGTCCCACCTGACTCGTTTCCACATTTTCCCTGAGGTGGTCTAATCACGCTAATCACGTCATCAGGTTCGACGCTCCTATTGGTTCTTGGTTTGAGAAGTCACACTACAGGAAAACGTCTGAAACGCCCATTAATGGGCTGGTGAACCTGTCAAGACTACAGAATTTAGCCTTTATTGAATCCTCCTCCGAAAAGTAGAAGCTATTATAACAGCAACTGGGGACTGAATGTTAAACTGGATGTTCAAAAAGCATGTACAGCTGTAGGCATCTCCACCAGCAGTTTAACATCTCACTTCTGAGAGATGCCGATACTAATCTCATCTTCTGTGGCACCTAATGTCTGATTCTGGCCTTTGGCTTGTATAAACTGTTTACTCCTACTGGTTTATGACTAAATAAAGAATGAAGAAATTCACTCACAGTAATGGAAACAAGATCATTGAGGGTATTTTTTTTTGAACATTTTGCTTTAATTATTAAATCAATTAATTAATCAGGTTAGGTGAGCAGGGGATTTAATATCTGTTTTAGTTTGGTGCAGAGATTATAAAATTAAATAAAGAAAAAAACACAGATTATGCAGTTGTTTTCTCCAAATGTACTGCAGAGATACACCCTGGCAACCTGCCCCCCCCTAAATCAATCAATCAATAAATTATTGATTTGTTTGAATTTTCCAATCAAATCTAATTATTGCGTCTCAAATAAAGGGAAGATTTTATGCAACACATCCTATACAATTGTGTCTCTCCAACTTTGTCATCACTGAGAGTCACATGTGGCTGGAAAACTCGGGTCTTCCAATACTTTTGTCCGTACAGTATGTATTGTTAAACTCCCCCCACAAAGCACAACCCTAGAGACAGCTAGACCCTGATATCGACCTGAAATGCTGCCCTGGTATCTGATTGGACGTTGTATTCACGGATCCATGATCCAATCCATAATCTGTGCTGTGCGGCGGTGTGTGTGCGGATCCATATAAAATAAAATAAACCTAAATAATAAGTGTAAACTCTTTCTAATGGACATTAATATGTTTAATAAACCACTAAACTGCTGATTCGGCTTGTAATTGCATCCCTGAAATCTGTTTCCCAACAAATTAATTTAAATGAGCTAATTAAATGCTAATATGAGCAATCCAATCTGATTTAGTCTCTGGATTTAAAGGTCACTTCAATAGTGTGTGTGTGTGTGTGTGTGTGTGTGTGTGTGTGTGTGTGTGTGTGTGTGTGTGTGTGTGTGTGTGTGTGTGTGTGTGTGTGTGTGTGTGTGTGTGTGTGTGTGTGTGTGTGTGCGTTTCTGCAGGAACGTGCGTGCATCCAACCCCACCACGCTTACTTCTCCTTTACTGGATAAAAGCACATGACTATGAAGAACTAGTGTTACCTTGACCCCTGGAGCAACTCCATCTTCAGCGGTGCTTTGTCCGTTCTGTGGAAAAACAAACAAACAAAGAAGACGGATTTCAGAGGACGGGTGTTTAATTTTGCTGACAAAGTGTGCGAATGCATGTCTAAGTCAACCCCACCCCCTCCCCAAACACACACACACACACACACCCCACCCCAGTTCCCTACACACCCCTGCCCTCCCCCAGCCATTCTTATAGCTTTGCACATGTGCGCAGGCACGCAAACACACACACATACACGCCAAGGCAAGTGCACCTGCACATGCATGCACATGCAAAGCCCTTTATTAAAGCCTATTCAAACAAACCACTCCATTACACACGGTTCAAGCCAAAGTGAGAAGGAAAAAAAACAAACACAGCTCAGACTCAATCCTCTACAGTATCCATAAAGTTAAGCATTACAGTATGCATATATTGCATGGGGGAAAAAAGGGGGGACACCTTTGACTTTTCCAGCCATATATGATTTTACCACAATCGTCAAATCAGAACAAAAATCAAATCAATTGTATCGGACTTCTCTGAATTCTGTAGCATGAAATTTCCACTTCGCCCAAACTATGAGACCCAAACCTGTTCCAGCATGACCACGCCCCTGTGCAAAGCGTGAAGATATGCTTGCATGGGTTGGAGTAGAAGATCTCCTGCTATAGAGCTCTAAACCCTATTAAACATGATGTATGTGAATGCTAACTGCACCCCAGGAACCTCCTTCCCTCACCTCCATCAGTACCCGACTTTACTAACGGCTAAATAAATCTCTCACAATCCTCCCCGGAATCTAGTGGAACATCTTCCCAATAGAATGGAGGTTATTAGAAAAGAAAATAGAGACTAGGAATGGGATGTTTAAAATAAGCGCATATGGATCTTGTGTGTGTCCAAAAAAAAAACCAAACAAAAAAGATTAGCTAGCGCACGAATGCAAACAAAACAAGCACTTTTAAGGCAAAGATCTCACAGGGAGTTCTGAGGCAACAGAACGGTTGTCTGGAGATTGGTGAATTTGAAGCCCACAAACATCAGCAGCTGACAAATGAAAAGCACAAAAGTCTGTGTGCTCTGGTTGAGACGAACAGACCTTTTAGTTGAGTAATTAAGAAGAGAATGGACAGCATGAGTGTGTTACATCACCCTTTGGAGAGATGCGGCTAGCTTCGTGCGAGTGTGCAAGCGCACGTGTTAGCCTTCACCCTCTCCAGTTGGTAGCCATGAAGTAAGCGACGAGTGCTGCTTCGTGGGTGAGAATCAGCAGATTAGCAAGTCAGAAGAAAGCGGGGGTCAACGGAATGCCAGCAGGACACCTGCTGGCTGTGGTGAACTCGATCTGTGAATCATGCCGAGTTGTACTAATGTGAAGCGCATTGCACATAAATGTACTCTTCCGGTGTTCCCAGTCATTCAGCAAGAGATCCTTAGACCTTTTAAACCATCCCATTCCACATTTAGTCTCCATTTCCTTATATAATTACCTCCACTCTTCTGGGAAGATGTTCCACTACATAACGTGGTGATTCATTCAGCCACCAGGGTGTTAGTAAACTGAGTTCATAACAGAAACTGATGTAGTCGAGGTGAAAGGTTCTGGTTTAAGCTCAAAACATTATATACAATTGTGATGCTCCAACGCGGTAACAGAAAAAAATTCACATACGACTGGAAAATCTGTGTTCCAATATGGTTGTCTATATAGTGTCATTTTCAAGAGAAAGTAGGCTAGATACCACTAACACTAAAGAAACTGGAATTCCTTCAGTGGAAGTGATTTGGGTTCTAAACCTGAAGCCTTCAGAAAATCTGGACTAAATAAACAGCCAAAAGATTTCTTGTCTCTGGTGTCTATTAAATCAACATCTCCTCAATGTGCTTGACTGCCAGGCATCTAGGAATAAAAAAGAAAAAATACTGATACTGAAGGAGCATAAACAGAGTGAGAGAATGAGTGGGAGAAAAAGAGAAAGGCAAGAGGCGTTTGGGGTCAAGACACCGAAGGCCAATTTAGTATATGAAATAAGTGTCAATAAAAAACGTTGTTAATGCTGGTATACTCGTACACTACTACCACTATACAAGCACTGTCTTCCTTTAGTTACTTTTAAAGAAGGACGATTTTGTGGCTGTCTGTTAACATTGTTAAGCTGCCGATGCGTCACATGGTCACCACAAAACTTTAGGGAAAGCAGAAGTCCCCACAATGACAATTTCCTGCAAGTCAGATGAAGTTATATAAAACAGCATTGGTAAGACTTTTTTCCTGATGCATATCATTTGATAAAAATGCACCAACTGGAGTTTAAAGTTTTAATTATATACAGTAAACGGTTCAAAGACCAGTTCTAATTCAGTTCGGAGTAAACAACAATTATGGGGTTTTTACAATGTGGAGAACATGTGGAAAACAGTGACAGTTCCACAGTAAATTTCACTAAACACTTGGATTAATCCTATATTCCAGGACCTCAAACCTCTCAAAATTGAGGGCCCCAAAAACTCCCAATGTTCACAAAATTCCTAACCTTGAGGCCCCAAACTTCTAAATTTGAAGGCTTCCAAACTCATACATTTGAGTAATCACAAACTCCTATACTTTAAAACCCCCAAACTCCTTCACTTGAAGGCTCCCAAACTCCTACTATTTAAGGCCCCCACACTCCTACATTTAAGTAATCCCAAATTCCTATACTTTAAAGCCCCCAAACTCCTACACTTGAAGACCCCAAAACTCCTACAGTTGGAGACTCCAAAACTCAGACTTCAAGGCCTGCAAATGGTTACACTTTAAGACCGCCAATACTCCTACACTCAAAAGCCCCTGTCTTGAAAAACTTTACAATCTCCAATCTCTACTCAGAACAGCACTGCTAAACTTTTAGAAGCTTAAAACTCAGCCCAAGCAAAAATGTATTCGACAAACTCCTGCACTGCTTCCATGCCTGCAGCAGAAAGCTGGATTTATGATCAAAAGTCAGGAGTCCCAATGATTTTGTCCACATAGTGCACATCGAGCGGAAAAATAACTCTAGTAATATATAGAGTTTTACATGATTTGTTGTCCAATGTGCAAATGCAATATGCTTTATAAGCATTTTTTGCTTATGTTAGCACTAAACACACACACACACAATCAGCAACACTGTTGAATAGAACACCATAAACTGTGGATATGTTCTGCTTGTACCAACACAGTGGCTGAATCCAAGGTGAGATATTAGCATCGTAACCGAGACGCATCATGTAGCAGACACATGAGGGGGCTGCCAATAAAACCCTGACCTCGAAATCTGGCTGCTAATTATTCGTTTCAGTATTTGTAAAGTGATTTTCAGATTTGTTTTCTGTCCAGAAAGAAAAGCACGAGACGTTTGTCTGTCAGAAAGACACACAATTATATAGGATGTCTTTGGATGTGTTGCATAAACTAGAATATTCGAACCCGCTCCAGCATGTCACTGTTGCACAAAGCCAGCGCCATGAAGATATGCTTTACATGGGTTGGACTGGAAGATCTCCTGCTATGGAGCTTAAATCCTATTGAACATGATGAATTTTTTATGCTGGCTACACCCAAGGCCTCCTCACCTCACCACCATCAGTACCTCACTTTCCTGAATGAATCTCACACAAATCTCCACAGGAACATTTAGTGGAACATCTTCCCAGAAGAGTGGAGGTTTTTAAGTGTAAATTGGGACTAAATGTAAAATTAGATGTTCATCAAGCGCATATCAATCTTACATTTAAGTGTCCACAACGTTTTGTCCACACAATGTATAACTTTTGGCTATAAAAAAAAAAAATTATGAACGAATGAATGAATAAATGAATGAATGAATGAATGAATGAATGAATGAATATGAGACTGATAAGCAGTAGAACAATATCACGTTGGTGCTTCATGCTTAGTTAGCGGCCATTTAAGCTAGTTAGCCATCTGCTTCTGCTAGCTGCTTGCTAATCTAGCTAGAAAATTTAGCCTTGAGGCTTTTCCTTCTTCTTTAAGGAAGGAAGGAAGGAAGGAAGGACTAAATAGAAGAGAGGAAAGCGAGAGATTGACAAAAGGAAGGAGGGTAGATAAGGAATTTGAGGCTGCATTGCTCAGCTCTTCCTTATTGATTGCTTTTAGAAAAAGAAGGAAGACATGCACACAGTTTTTTCTTGCAGAGCTTCAGGGCACAATAACAGCATGCAAGCAAAGGTGTTACTGTGGTAACACCACAAAAAAAGACTTTAGCCTTTGTGTCTAATTAACACAACGTGAGAAAGTAATGGCACGGCCCTCTTCCATAGACAATTCACTTCACACACTTTAGCTTTGTACAAACAGTAACAGTTTCAACTCGATTAACTAACAGAACCGTCCTCAAGAAAAAAAAAAGAGCTTTTACGATGGATTTGAACTGTAATATCAACAGACTGCTACAATGAAAGGTTCTGCATGTGAGCACCTTTCCATGAACAGTACACATCAACAATGTTGGAACTGTTATGAATAGCCACATTCTGTGTCACCAGGATGAGGATGAGTTCTGGTAGCTCTCAAGGCTTCTTCCTCAGACCATCTCAGTGAGTTTTTCCTTGTCAGAGTTGCCACTGTCTCGCTCATCAGGGATAAACGTATAGGCACTGACATTAATTTAACATTATTTCATTCAATTCATTTTTATTCGTATATCGCTTTTAACAACGGATTATAATAAGTGTAGTCTTTGAGCATGATGCTGACAGGACTGGCATCTCTTTTGTGCAACAAAAGTGAGTACACAAAAGTGAACATGTCCAAAGTGTCAGGATTTTGTGTGAGCACCATTGTCATCTAACACTGCCACTGCCTTAATCCTTAGAGCTGCACAGGTTGTTGCTGGGATCCTCTTCCACTCCTTCATAATGACATCACAGAGCTGCTGAATGTTAGACACATGGCGCTCCACGGGTGCCCAATAGGGATCAGGTCTGCCACTCAATCACCTTCAGCAAAGCAGTTGCCAACTTAGCATATGTTTCAAGTGTTATGTTCACTTTTGTGAGATACTGTAATCCAGCATGCAACTAAGTATTTGAGTGAGTTTGACACGGGCCAAATTGTGATGTCTAGACTGGGTCAGAGCATCTCGAAAACTGCAGCTCTTGTGGGATGTTCCTGGTCTGCAGTGCTCAGTATCTATCAAAAGTGCTCCAAGGAAGGAACAGTGGTGAACCGGCGATAGGGTCGTGGGCGGCCGAGGCCCATCGATGCACGTGGGTAGCGAAGGCTGGTCCGTGTGGTCCGATCAAACAGACGAGCTCCTGCAGCTCAAACTGCTGAAGAAGTTCATGCTGTTAATGCTCGATGAGTCAGAACTGTTTTGGCAGCAAAAGGGGAACCAACACAATATTAGGCAGGTGGTCATAATGTTATGCCTTCTTCTTCTTTCGACTGCTCCCATTAGGGGTCACCACAGCGGATCATCAGTCTCCATACTACTCTGTCCTCTACATCTGCCTCTTATAAACCAACTACCTGCATGCCTGTACTGGCTTCCAGTAGCTATCAGATTCAAAACACTGATGCTTGCCTACAAGGCCAAAAATAGATCAGCACCATTTTACCTCAGAGACCTCATCACATCTCGCACTGCACCACGCTGTCTGAGATCCTCCAGCACTGCTCGACTGGTACCACCTTCTCTCAGAATGGGAGGTAAGTACACTTTATGGCTCTTCTCTGTTCTGGCACCGAGGTGGTGGAATGAACTCCAGCATCTTTGTCTATCTTCAAGCAACGGCTGAAGACCAACCTCTTCTTGAAACACGTAAATTAGCACTTTCCAAGTTTGTAATCCAGCGTACCAGTATAGATTTACTCATTGCTAGAGACTCAAAGCACTTTTGTATGTCAATCTGGACACTGACTTCTGCTAAATAACACAAATGTAAATGTCTTACTTTACCACATTGATAAACCTTCTCCTTCCCCTTTTCCTCCTTCCTGGTGGCTCCATCCTCAGCATTCTCCTACCAATATACCCCATGTCCCTCCTCTGCACATGTCCAAACCATCTCAATCTCACCTTCCAATCGCTTTCTCTAAATCCACAAACACACAATGCAACTCCTTCTGTCCTTCTCTATACTTCTCCAACATTCTCAAAGCAAATGAGGCGTCTGTGGTGCTCTTCCTCGGCATGAAACCATACTGCTGCTCACAGATGGTCACCTCTTCTCTCAGCCTGGCTTCCACTACTCTTTCCCATAACTTCCTGCTTCACCATCTCCACACCATCCAACCTTCTCTCTCTCTCTCATTTTAATGCCTGATCAGTGTAAATTCACATTTTACAACCTATTTATCTCTGTACAGCCACTTTGGGACAACGTCCATTGTTAAAAATGCGCTACAAATAAAATTTCAATGAAAAAAAGCTCTTTCTGTAAAACTTCACCACAAACATTATTCCATTCAATTAATTTTTTATTCATCGCTTTTAACAATGAACAGAAGCAGATTTCCAGAGATAAAGCAGTTTTAAAAGAATGTAAAAGATTGTTCTTATATAATGAGCGAGCCAATGGCGAATGTGGCAAGAAAAACAAACAGACTTCATGAGGAAGAAACCTTGGAAGGAACCAGACTCAAAAGAGAACTCATCCTCATCTGGGTGGCACCAGTTCCATGTCCCTTTGTAGGAACAGTGACTGTAGAAATGAACGCATGAAATTAAACTACAGCAGCAGCAGAAATGAAGACCTGAGGTGTAAAGGCTCTTAAGCAATAGTCTATAATAATCCAGATATAATCACACTCACAAAGTGTATAATTTCATGACAGAAACGTTCCCCAAGACGACGTGTCCGAGCGTATTTTTTAGCTCCAGCTCAGAAAAGCGGACAAGTATAAACAGATTGCGTTGGGGTTTTGTGAATATCAAGTGATGAGTCAGTGGTTTGTTACTGGCAAAGCATCAGCAGACTAAAAATCATTTATTATTAATACGTTAGGGACATATGGCGTGACTGGCTCTGATAAAAAAAATAAATAAATAAATAAATAAAGGCCGTGTAAAATGTCAAGCTACTAGAGAAAAATTGAGTAGAGAAAAAAAATTATCCTGAAGTCTAATATTTAAATCTATAAATGCATGAGTTTATTTGTGAATATTTGCCATATATTTTTAGTCTAAACAATGTGGAGAAAAAAAAAACAGAGTTTGATTGGGTAAGTATTAACACATTTAAAAAAAAAAATTTGTAAATGGGGTAAATAAAGAAGTAAATAAAAGGTTTCATATAAAAATATATTATCATTTAGTCCTGATCACACTGCTTAAATCCCAACAAGTGTCAAGTGAACAGTTTCTTATCCTTTAACATCCCACTGATGGTGAAATAATAGATAACTATCCAAATAAAGGGGGAAAAAAATCGGAAAATATTGGATCTACATACACTAAATTCGGAAATGTTTGGTATGTGCTTTTGAACATCGCTTTCCTCATTTAGTTCCCATTTGCTCTTATAATAACCTCCATTCTATTAAGATGTTTCACTATATTTTGTGGAGATTTGGGCTCAAAAATCAGATGCTCCAGTACTTTTGTCCATATACTGAATGTAGTCTTTGAAATGCTTGAATTATTGGTCATGTCTTATATTCTAACATGCAACACAAAATGATTGAAATCAGAGGTTGACTGATTTTAAAAATACAGATAGCTGTGTTAGACTTACCAATAAATAATGTAAATAAATATGAATATTTAAAAAAAATCTAATTAAATGAAGTATACATATAATACAGTCGTCCTTGTTTTTATTATTTAAGCCATAAGTCATCCTCCCACACTCTTTAAACATAAATAAAAAATTGTGTTGAAATGTCACATTTATAGTAAATACTGTAGTACAGTACAGTAGCGTAGCCTATGCGTAGTTTCTCTGCTTGTTTATTGGTTGGAGTGTATATGTCCAAAAAGGGGGGGAGTTAAAGATATTTGCATTGCCTTATTTATTTTCATTGCCTAAACCTGATGACGCGAGTCTTCAACCCCGCCCTTTTTTCATGCCAGAGCCAATCACAACCACGATGAAATCAACGGGCTGTTCTGATTGGCCAGACGTGTTCCTCCAGCCGTATAATTAAGATTTTCAGCATCCCAGCACCGCGATTTTGTACACAACGTTGTGTGTTCTTTGTTGCGTGTAAATGTACGATACACACTGTACGTAATTTTTAGGTTTTTCTTATAAAACGAAGAGAGGCCGCTCTCGTAATTACAGAGGACCAGAAGCCGAAAAAACTCTCCACGGATTTTTTCCCATACCTGATAGTTCCAGCAATCAACTATTGTTGAAGATTAATCTGCACAACCAATGAAACAGTTGACCTCTAGATTAAATGCTTGAAAATTTTGATAATGGGACTCAGGTGTCGATATACAGTAGTGTATAAACTAAATAATAATAACCAACTGGTGGAATGAACCTGAGCTTGTACCGCAACCAAACTTAAACCAAATGCTTGATAAAGAAGAGACAGGTCTGCGGTTCCACTGTGGATTCACCCAACTGTGTCAGGATGCCATAATAAAAGCGTTCCTGTTACATAAGTCTGTGTTCAATATAAGACAACCTCAGGCTACAAGTTTACAGCAGGAGGAAAACGGTTTGTGAGAGAAACGACAGAGCGAGAGGTAGAGAGGGCGCGAGTTCGAAAAAACGACTAAGTGTGTATGTTGGATTTCCACATTCACATAGTGGATTATGGGTAGACTTTGAACATCAACCTGTGATTTTTTACAGTGTTGTACATTTTTCTTTATATCGAATAGGTGAAACGTTCCTACAATAATTCAAACCTCAGGAACGTGGATCAGGAGAAAACCATGGGTTGAATCAGGTTATATCGAATTTTTCTTTCTCTTAAATGCAACTTCTTCAATTTGGAATCTAATGCAGTAATAATGTCATAATTTATCCACAACCTCAGTGAAAACAACTTCATTCTTCACTTCTTCTATCCATTCTTTCTAATGTAGAAAATAACGGGGGTTGGCAATACATACAAATGTTTGTCCTAATGCCTATGGAGCACAACAATTCTACCAAGCTTGATCAAAGGGGTTAACAAACGTCCTGACCCGCATGTGCCTGGTCACCATGTGCACGATTCGCAACAACTCATTTGTTTAAAATAATTTAAATATGTATGAATTTTATTTATAAAACTTATTAGTGGGAGACAAAAATACCTTGTCAATAAAATGGCAATTAAAAACATTTGTGATCATCCAACAGGCTTTCACATCAATTCTAACTAAATACAAACAACAACAGAAAACTTTTTCAATACTTC